>NW_025223858.1:0-3028 GCF_014066325.1 Apis laboriosa
ATTAAATAAAAAAAGGAGTGAATAAATAAATAATTTGATACATAAATGTGCAAAACAAAAAGTTTATAAATAAATCAGTAGACAAATGAATGAATAAAGGAATGAATAAATAATTAAATAACTAAATGTATATAATAATTTATATATTTAATCATTTTATATATTAATAAAAGACTTAATTCTTAGATTTTTTTATTTTGTTTATTCATATTTGTATCAAATTATTTATACATTTAATTATTTAATTATTTATTCATTCCTTTATTCATTCATTTGTCTATTGATTTATTTATAGACTTTTTGTTTTGGTCATTTATGTATCAAATTATTTATTTATTCACAAGTAATTAAATAAAGAAAGAAGTGAATAAATAAAAAGNTAAAAAAATAATTTGATATATAAATGAGCAAAACAAAAAGTTTACAAATAAATCAGTAGATAAATGAATAAAAAAATGAATAGATATATAAATAAATAAATAATTAAAGGGGAAATTATATAAATAATTTGATATATACATAAGTAAACAAAATAAAAATATCTAGAAATGAATCACTAGTCAAATGAATAAATAAATATACAAATAACTAAATAATCAAAGTTAATATATAAATGATTTGATACATATAGTGAACAAAATTAAAGATTCATTAATTATTTATGTCTATGGTGTTTCTTATTTCATTTGTATAATGATTTTTTTCTACATCTTTTTGTAGATTTTACTGTTTTACTCATTTATATCTACATCAATTTATTAATTTATTTATTTGTTTTTTCATATATTAAAGATTAGTTTTGTCATAAAAAAATAAAATAGAATAAAATATATAGATTTACAAATACTTAAGAATACAAATAAAAAAATATAAAATAAGTAAATATATAAATAATTGAAAGAATAAGTAAATCAAAAGAAAAATATTTAAATAAATATACAAAATAAATGTATAAATAAATAAATATAAGTAAGTGAAAAAAATAAAAAATCTATAAATATATCTATAGATTAAGAAGATAAATGAATATATACAAGAATGAAAATATAAATAATTAAATTAACGAAGAGATAAATAAATCAATAATTTGTTGCATAAGAGTAAAAAAATATATATATATATATATGAATAAAATAAAAACATCTACAAATAAGTGACTAAATAAATATATAAATAAATATATAAAAGAAAAAGTAAATAAATAAATCAATTAATTCATATACAAATGAACAAAACAAAAAGTTTAAAAATAAGTGACTGAACAAATATAAGAATAAATGTGTAATAATAATAATAATTAAATGAAAAAAATGCAAATAAATAAATAAATCAATTAATTTATACATAAATGAACAGAACAAAATGTCTAAAAATAACTCTTTAGACAAATGTATGAATAAAAAGATGAATAGATATGTAAATAAATAAATAACTAAAAAAGTAAATACATAAATAATTTAATATACACATAAGTGAAGAAAATAAAAAAGTTTAAAAGTAATTAACTAATCAAATGGATGAATAAATATATAAATAATTAAATAACTAAAATAATAAATATATATATATAACCTTAATTTTTAAAAACGTAATTATTACATTTGTTATAAAAATCGTTACATTCATAAATTAATAACAATAATTTCTAAATTATTAGTCATCATAAATTATAACTGCTCTATATTTATTATTTATATAAAATATTTATAATATTTTAATACAATAATTAAGCGAAAATTAAAATCATAAAACAGTAACTTTGATTTGTAAAAATATATATTAATTATTACATTTAATATTATAATGAATTATTAGATGTATAAATTAATAATAAAAATTTAAAATTTGAAAAATTATTAATTATTATATTCGAAAAGTCCATTTTAAAGCAATCGGAAAAGTCGAACATATGTCTCCAGAAATCTTCACATTGTATATATACAAAGCAGGTCGGGTCGAAATAATCATTTCTTATCGAACTTTATCGATGAGTAAATCGATTCTATAATATTTTAATTAAATTTTTTAACATAAATAAATAATTTTCAATCTTATTTTAAATTAATAATTTTATAATATATTTATTATGTATTATCATATATTATATATTATTTGTTTTTACTTTTTAATAAATTTTTATTAATTGCTCCATCTAGTTGCTTAATCATTTTTTTTATTTAAATATTTATTTTTTAATTTATATTTTTTTTTATTTACTTATGTCCAAAATTTATTTCTTGATTTATTTTTTAATTAATATTTTTACTTATTTATTTATTCACTTATTCTTTTATTTATTTACTTGCACATTTACTTTTTAATTTATTTTTTAATTTTTTAATATTTTTATTTATTTATTTATTCACTTTCATTATTCATTTTATATATTTATTTATTGATACACTTATTTTGTATATTTATATAAATATTCTTCTTTTGATTTATTTATTCCTTCAATTATTTATACATTTACTTATTTTGTATTTTTTTTATTCGCATTTTTAACTACATTTTGTATTTATTTGTAAAACTATATATTCATTCTTTTATGACAAAACTAATCTTTGATATATGAAAAAACAAATAAATAAATTAATAAATTGATGTAGATATAAATGAATAATATGAATAAATGAATAAAACAGTAAAATCTACAAAAAGGTCTAGAAAAAAATTATTATACAAATGAAATAACAAACATCATACATATAAATAATTAATAAATCTTTTATTTGTATATAATTTTATTTGTATTATACGTATCAAATCATTTATATATTAACTACTTTGATTATTTAATTATTCCTATATTTATTTATTCATTTGATTAATGATTCATTTCTACATATTTTTATTTTGTTTACTTATGTATATATCAAATCATTTATATAATTTCCTCTTTAAAAATTTATTTATTTATTTATATATCTATTCATTTTTTTATTCATTTGTCTACTGATTTATATCTAATAAGATTTTTTGTTTTGCTCATTTATCATTTATTTATTCACTCCTTTTTTTATTTAAT
>NW_025223859.1:0-1673 GCF_014066325.1 Apis laboriosa
CAGTCATCCATCACGCGAAGAGGTAATTATTTTTATAAATTATTTTTATTTTTTGCATTTTGCTTTAATTATTGATTAAAAAATAAAAGCAATCTTTAGAGAAAATTTGAATTTTTTCATTGAAATAAAATCACTAGATTCTCCATCTTTTATTTTATATACAATTTTATATACAATTTTATGTACAATTTATTAGAAATTCAATTTTTATTCATTTTTTTTTAAATTTTTAAATTTTAAGATTTAAAGTTAAATAGATTTTTTTTTATCATTTCAATATCTTTATATCAATATTGTATTGTTAGAAATATAATAATTTATGATACTTTATATTTTGTTAAAGACGCCTGACTTCGCCAATGTTTATGAACATTTCTACTGGATTTCAACTTTAAAAAATATTTGTGACTGCGTGCAATGCGGTCTGTAGAATCAGTGTTTGCTTCGTAACAGTTTTTTAAATATTTTAGTGCAATAACTTTAATTAAATCATCAAAATTATTCGCGAAACTAGAATCAGTGCTTGTTCGTCGCTTATGTTTTAAATCGACGCGATAGTAGTTTTTTATTTTTTATTTTATTTTTTTAAATATTCGTTTGCGGTACAGGATAGAGTCAGTGCTTCTCGAAGGAATAAGGCAGTCATCCATCACGCGAAGAGGTAATTATTACATATTTTCCAATTCAACTTTTTCAAATAATCACTATTGTGTTTTAATTATAATATTTCATGTTTTGTTAGTTTCCACTTCTTGGTGATAACATCCTGAGCCACGGCAGTACAGATTCTTCGCATCTATTGGTGAGTCGCATGCATTTATGTTCCTCTGGTCACTCAATCATGTCGTAGGACGAAAGGTCCTAATCGACACGAGTGATTGGTTGTATACGTAGATTTTTGCACGAGCACAATGATCGCAGATATTTATCATACCCGTGAATAGTAACATTTCTGTTTTATTTATTAGATCAGGATAGATCTTCTTGCACGTCGCGTTTTTAAGATGATATTAATAGTTAATATATTTAGTTATTTTAGTATTATCTTAAGTCATATATTAATATGAATGATACAAATAATTAGTTTGATCGTTTATAGTTGAAAAATGTTTTCATAATCATTTGTAAAATGAAAGTTAAATAACTATATGAATGCAACATTTATGAATAAAAAGAAATATTCGACTAAATAAGAAATGTTGAATTGATTTTAATTAAATCTTTTGTACTGAAGAAGTCGGATGTTCTCCGACTTATATAATGGGTAAAAATATCGATTATTACATTAATAAATGATTAATAAATGATAATTCATATTATCATTGATGTGATAATAAATAATTTTTAATTTCACTTTCCATCGTGATATTTAATTATTTGATATGTTGTAAACATAAATATGATTCGAAATATAAAATCATTTTATTTTTTCGTAAAAAAAAAATATGTATATATTTTTATATGAAATATTATGTGCAAGAAGATAGTTCGCGACAGGTAGATTTCTAAATCAGAGCAAAAAGTTTTGTACATTGATTTTTATTTTCGAACATATGCTTTGATAAAGAAATCGCCTGAGGTTGTTTTCATTAATATTCCATTTAGAATCAATTATTTTTTATTATTAATTATGACAAATAAGTATCTTTTTTATTGTTTGTAATTTTACTTTT
>NW_025223860.1:0-674 GCF_014066325.1 Apis laboriosa
TACAATATAACATTTTTTTTCTTTTTTTTTTCCGTGTTTGAATCCTTCTAAATGCGTAGGAATACTGTTAACGAAAACGTCATCAGATTTATATTTATTTTCGCTCATAAATTTATCTTCAATTTTTTTCTACGACTTATTTTTTCAATTACGTATCGCATATTATATCATTTTCAAACTTCTATCTTCGATATATGAAAATATATATATATCAAATATGTTAAATATATAAAAATATATCAGATAGATATCATATTATCCTCTAATAAGGAACGATCACATCCAAATTCAAAATTTTCAACCATTACTGCGTGGTAAATTCGTACATTTTTAATCGAGTCGTTGAAAACAAATCTAATCTATTTCAACTGTTAAAGTATCATCTCCAANGCATCATCCGTAGATAGAGTATCGAGATCAAAAATTTTTTTTGTAAAATGAATATTTCATAAAAAATTGTGATATTAGAGTATCATTGAACTCCACTGTGAAAATTCTATCTTGCATAATATTGCATCTTTCCGACATGAAATACAAAATTACGGAGAATTTAACATCGAAAACGTTCAGAGTTAAGTTAGCATTATCCCGCTAAACATGAAATTTTTGAG
Source organism: Apis laboriosa (assembly GCF_014066325.1). Classification (NCBI taxonomy): domain Eukaryota; kingdom Metazoa; phylum Arthropoda; class Insecta; order Hymenoptera; family Apidae; genus Apis; species Apis laboriosa. The sequence goes on from NW_025223860.1 coordinate 612, forward strand.
AATATATTGATTTCTATAAGTGAGGTAGCTCATCCGCACAAGAATGCTAATTTCTGCTATCTG
>NW_025223861.1:0-214 GCF_014066325.1 Apis laboriosa
ATTTTGATTCCTCCAGTCACTCAATCATGTCGTAGAATAAAAGATATTAAAAAAAAAATTCAAATCGACACGGGTGATTGGTTGTATACATAGAATTTTGTACGAGCATAGTGACCACGATATTTATATACCGTGAATAGTACAATTTCCTTTTTTTTGTGTTTTATTTATTCTTAGTTCAGACTAGGTCTTCTTGTACATCGCGTTTTTAAAT
>NW_025223862.1:0-883 GCF_014066325.1 Apis laboriosa
CCGTGAACTTGCCGATACCCGAGTTGCCGAGTAAGGGGTGCAATCTCTTTAGATTTCGGCCCAAAGTGTCCAGGGATGTTTTCTTTTCTCTCCAGGTGGATTATCGAAACGTATAGTAATACTGACGGTATTAAAAGGATATGAATGCAGAAATAAGAATTGCGAGTAATTTTTTGAGGTTAGAAATAATAAACATTAATAGAATAATAGATTTGGACCTAACGTGTCTAGAGATGTTTTCTTTTCTCTCCAGAAGGACTATGGAAACTACTAGTATAGTAATCTTAATTACTATACTAGTATAGTAATCTTAATTTAGTATTAAGTGTCTAGAAATATTTTCTTTTCTCTCCAGATAGATTATCGAATATATAATCTTGATTTAGTATTAAAAGAATATGAATGAAGAAATAAGAATTGCGAGTAATTTTTTGAACCTAGATTGAAATAATAAATGTTAATAGAATAATAAATTTGGGCCCAACGTGTCTAGGGATGTTTTCTTTTCTCTCCAAAAGGACTATCGAAACGTATAGTAATCTTGATTTAGTATTAAAAGGATATGAACGAAGAAATAAGAGCTGCGAGTAATTTTTTGAGGCTAGGTCGAAATAATAAACGTTAATAGAATAATAGATTTGGGCCCAACGCGTCTAGGGATATTTTTTTNGATTTGGGCCCAACGTGTCTAGGGATGTTTTCTTTTCTCTCCAGAAGGACTATGGAAACGTATAGTAATCTTAATTTAGTATTAAGTGTCTAGGAATATTTTCTTTTCTCTCCAGATAGATTATCGAATATATAGTAATCTTGATTTAGTATTAAAAGGATATGAATAAAGAAATAAGAATAGCGAGTAATTTTTTGAACCTAGATTGAAATA
>NW_025223863.1:0-357 GCF_014066325.1 Apis laboriosa
ATCCCTAAAAATTTATAATATGAGAAATTTTATTACATAAAATAAATATCTAAATTAATTTATTTATTAATAAAAGTCAAGGAAACCAAAATATTCTTTTATTCGATGTTTCATTATTATCGAATAATAATCCGAAATATGAAAAAGTTATATAAAATGCTGAAGGAAATGAGGTGTTAATTAAATGATAATGGAAATTCAACAGAAATCAATTAATTGAATTCATATTTGTTTAAATAGTTTTATTTCAAGCTTTTAAAAGATTATTGAATTTTCTTGATAAATATGAATTCATCTTTCAAATTATTTTGTTTTAATTATTTTGTTTTTTTTTAGCTACGTCTTTTTTTTGTTTAA
>NW_025223864.1:0-4392 GCF_014066325.1 Apis laboriosa
AATAACGATCGAATAAATATAGAATAAATACATACAATACATGAACAGAAAATCAAGCTTCCCTTTGAAAAAGTATAATGGCGTCCATGTTGGAATTTTTCCCGCCTTTCCGACCAATACATCGATCGGATAATCGTAATAATCTGTACAAAAGAAAACGAGAATTTTCAAATATACACATGAAATCTATAAAATTAATCGATCACAAATAAAAATAAAGCAATGATCAAACATAAATTTTATCTTAAAAAGGCACAAAGTGAATTAATTAGCATTGTAATCGTCAAATAAAGGAATAGAGAAAAACGAATAATTTAATTTCGAACGATTGCCAAGTATAATAATAATCGCGTATTTATTTAATAATAATGATACGAATGATAGTGTGAGAAAAAAATTGTACGTATTACGCAGCAAACAAATCGAAAGAAAAAGTGAAGTTTCTAATACGAATAAGGATACACGATGACGTAGCACAATTTCGGTTAACGAATTTTCGCGGGGGAGGTGGGGCGAGGGGAGGGAGATGCGCGCGTCGCCTGTCGAAACCTGTCGAAGCCTGTCGAAGCTGTCGAAACATGTCGAGCGTGGGAAAAATACGAACACTTAATTTCTTAGAAAAGCTATGTTATGAAAACATCTAATCATCCTCGACCATAACAAAACAGAAAAAAGTACATAAACATTACAAAGAGACGCATTTAGAAACGAAATATGACCACCGAAATAATATACAGTACATATAATATATAATAACCGAATATATAAATATGAAATAAAATTGCCTTCGTTTCGTTTGTTTCAATTTGAATCAAGAAATTATAGAAATCTATTCTAAATAAATTTATTTTAATAAATTTATTTGTCAAAAGATACGAAACATCAAAATCAATCATAAATCATCGTAATATATGCATACTACAAGTCACTTTTTCTTTCATGTTATCCCGAAAATTGATAATTTTTTCAAATGGCAATCAAAATCGTAAAACAAATCGGATATAATAAATAGAAAAATTATATCAAAATGAAGCAACAAGTCTATCCGAATCCCGTCTCGACGAAGCACGTACTACCGGTATTCAATGATCGAAAATACGAAAAAAACTCAAAATATCAATGAATTTCGACACTTACAATAATAAAAGGATGATTAAATAAACGAAAATAACAATAATTTATAAATTCGGTAGCAAAATTCAATCAAAATTACTTACTGCGCAGTAGAATTTTCCAAGCCGGCAGCGATCACACGTCCTCCTTTGTTCACTTTCCACACAAGACTGACATTGCGCGCCAAAAGTCGCCACGGAGCTCTCTCATTGGCTGGTGACGAAAGTCGATATTTCGATTATTTCGATAATCGAAATCGTATGGAAAATTAAAATATTGCATAATATATATTAATTATTTTAATTAATAATATTAAAAATATATATTATTAATTTATTTCTATTTTTAAATTTATTTTAATTAGTTGTTTATATTATTTTTTTTATTTGTGCATTTTTCATTATATAATTTATTTATTGATCGATTTATCGATTATTATCGATATATTTGAAAAAATAATTTATTTATAGATTTTTTTTACATAAAATTATTTATTTATAGATTTTTTTTACATAAAATTATTTATTTATTCAATTTTTATTTATTTATTTATTTATTTATTTATTTATTTATTTATTTAACAATATATTTCTATCCTATACTTTTATTTATTCAATTACTTACATATTTAATCATTCATGTAGTGTTTTGCTTCTAAATTTTTTTGTTTTGTTCACTTATATTATATCTCAAATTATTTATTTATTTAATTACTTATAGATTTGTACATTTATTTAGATAATAATTTATTTGTAGATTTCATTATAGACTTTTCTTCATTTATATATTACATAAATTTATTCATTTCTTTATTTATTACTTTATTGATTTACTTATATATTATAATAGATATTATATATTTAATTATATATATATATATATTTGTTCATTCATTTGCTAAGGATTCATTTATAGATTTCATAGATTTGTTAATTTCATTTATGTATGCATCAAATTATTTGTTCTCTGTTTCATTTATTTAATTATTTATATACCAATGTGTTTTAATTATAATATTATATTAATAATTAATAAATCTACATAAAAATCTAAATATAAATCATGAATGAGAAAAGAATAAAGAAATGAATAAATAATTATATAAATAAAAGGATTCATGTAAATATGTTGACATATTGATATATATATATATATATATATATATATATATATAAGTGAACAAAGAAAAAAAGTATAAAAAAAAGTTTTTAGTCAAATAAATATAAATTATTAAATTAAAGTAAGAAATAGATATATCATTTGATGCAGATATATTGATATATTTGATGCACATAAGTGAACAAAACAAATGGACAAATCTGTAAGTAAATCAACAGATAAATTAATCTTAATAAAAGAATGAATAAATATATGAATAACTGAATAAATAAATGATAAATAAGTAAATAATTGGATGCATGCATAAATGTCAAAAATATATAAGTGAATAAAACAAAAAAGTCTATAAATAAGTCCATAAACAAGTGTATAAATAATTGAATAAATGAAGCAATGACTGAATAAATAAATAATAAATTTGTGAAATACATAAATGCATCAAATATAAATGTCTAAAAATTAATCACTACATGAATGAATGAATAACATATAAGCAATTAAATAATTAAAATGATAAATGAATAAATGAATTTATGTAATGTGTACATAAGTTATCAAGAAGTTTACAAATAAATCAATAAAAGAATGATTAAATATATAAATAATTATATAACTGAAGAAATAAATATATAAATAATTTTATTAATAAAATGTAAGTAAACAAAACAAAATGGACAGAAATAAACTAGTCAAATGGATGAATAAACCATCCATAAATAACTAAATAAAGTAGTAAATATATATAAATAATTTGATGCATACATAAGTGAACAAAATTAAGAATCATGTGTCATCATATTTATTATTTTAGTTATCTAATTATTTATATATTTTATCCTCTTTTTACACTTTTTGTTTCGTTTATTAATGCACATTTTAATTTATTCATAACTTCTATATATTATTTACTATACAATTTATAGTTGTATCTTGTATCTACAAAAATAAATTATATAATAAATAATAATGATTTCTAAGTCTCACCAATTCTTGGAGATTGTTGGGAATCTCAAGGAAAATTGAGAAGCTAAATCTGTAAGTAAAAATTGAATTAAATCTTAATCCTATACAATTCTACATAAAACACAAATACATAACTTCGTATATACATCAATATTTTATAATATTATGAGTATATGAAATACAAATATATGAAATATTAATATATCACGAAGTTAGAAAGCAAAAAAAAAAAAAGAAAAAGTGAAATCCATTTCCATTTTAAAAAGGATTACATACTTATTTTATTAACTATCACCATTTTTAATATCAATTATCACTACCAAGCATTACCAAGCATTATTAAGTATGCATTTGCACATATATTCTATTTTCTACAGCAGCAATCTAATTCTAGCTAGCAATCTATTTACTATTCCTTAAAATTTTTCAATATTTTAATGAATCAACTTAGAGATATTTCAATCATAAATGTGATTTAATATAATCCTTAAGGAAACTTAACCTATAATCTTCAACATCAAGCTTCATCTAAACCTCCTATTCTCTTCAATTTCTACCTATATATTAGCTAAATCCTTATTTCAATCATAAGTTATTTACTCATAAGTCTAAAATTAGTATCTTCCTAAATTAAAAATTTAGGAAGACTACCCACATAAAAATCTTAGCACAATTAAAGATTAAGGATAATATGAAATATAAACATCCATTGTTCAATTTCATACTCTGATCTCTGAAATAAAGAAGAAAAGATTAGTAAAATTTTATAAAATACAATTCCTTTCCAATCATTACAGACTCACATGGTTCCTACCTATATAGGATCTAAATCATACAAAATACAGTTATACCTTTCCAATTCATTACAGACTCACACCCTATCACACCATCCCTACCTACATAGAATCTAATTTTATAAAATATACCTTTCCAATTCAATACAGACTCACACCCTATCACATCATCCCTACCTATTCAGAGAATCTAATAAAATACATTTATAATTTTCCAATTCATTACAGAGTCACACATCATCCCTATCAACACAAAATCTAAATAAATTTCTCTCTATTCTAAAGAAAGGTACTACATATCTACAGAAAAATCTATCTAAAAGATTTGTTTAAGGGTCCCTTCTATATAATATATAAAAACAACATATATTATATAAAAACAAATATAACCGAAAAAAGAGAG
>NW_025223865.1:0-243 GCF_014066325.1 Apis laboriosa
TATTTATTATTTTTTAATGTCTATGTCTATTTATTATTTTTAATATCTTTAAATTTTAAAATTGATTCTATTTTCCTTTTTTAGTCATTTTAGAACAAATAAAACGATAAAAAATATTATTTTTTAAATAAAGCAATAACCTATCCCTATATTGTATATGTATGTCTGAATTACATTTATGATTTCGATTAACTTACAATCAAAAAATATGTTATTAATATTCACTAATGAAATTACTCCATT
>NW_025223866.1:0-1068 GCF_014066325.1 Apis laboriosa
AACCAGTTATCGCGAAAAAATCCCTGCGTAAATCGATGTGCTAAAGCTCGGGTACCCCGGGTGTGCTAAACCCGTACTGCGGTGGACCGCTGCAGTCCCTGGGGAAAACCTAATCTCGCCTGATCCTCCCGATTTATCGTACGCGTCTCGGATTTCGATCCGACTTCCTACTCGATCTGTGAATATTGTTTGTTCGTATTGGAAAAGATATGTTATGGAGAAGAAATAATTTTTCTTCCTCCTTCGAAACGCGAGAGGACGAATCCGTTTTCTTATCCATACTTCGATGTCGTTCCAAATTTCTTCGTACTTTGTTCCTTCGTAACGATATTTCTTTGAACGGATATTAACGAAAGATATTATGGAACGAATAAATATATATACGTATTTATATATATTTATATATGTATAAATAAATAATTTTCGATGAATAGTGCGTTTTAAAATTGTCTCTTTGTTTCTCTTTCTTAAACGAAAGATAAATTTATTTCTGTTTTCTTTCTTTCGATCCTTCTCTTTTCTCCTTTTCGCATCTGCTTCTTTGATCCCGCGTCGCACGTTCGACACTCGATACTTTTACGCGCCATCGAACTCGTCACTCGCTGCGAGAGAAGCCAGAGCCCCGTTCCCTGTACTCGGGAGCAAAAGCCGGTGAGAAAGAGACCCGATGATATAGCCCACCCCGTCCTTCCTCCGCCGGCGCCTCCTCAAAAATTCGAGTCCGGCCCGGGGGACACCCCCCGGACCGGAGAGAGTGGTCTCCTGGGTGAAAAACCCCCTAGACCGGAGAGGGACTTCCCAAGTCCGTAGCGGGAGAAAGACACCGAGGATCATTCCCTCGTGGCAAGTTAAGAAGTTGTCCGTCGCTCGCGAAAAAAACTTGAGCCGAGAAGTGTGGTCTCGAACCCGAGTCTTCGGCGTGCGGAAGAAGCAGCGTTCCAACTTAGCCACAGCCCCTCTGACGAAAACTTACGATCGTCGGCTATTTAAGGTACCGAAATATACTATTTTTTTTTCATTAATTTTCATTTTCTTTTCTTCTTCCGAATCGCGTTTCGTCGTTGGATC
>NW_025223867.1:0-245 GCF_014066325.1 Apis laboriosa
TAATATTATAAGTACAGATAAAATAAATAAAGACTATATAATATATATAAAATAAATAAATCCGAGGAATATAGGAAATTTAAACGAAAATAAAAAATTGGAGTCAGTTCGAAATTTCAACAAAAAAAAAAAAANAATCCAAAAAATTCACAGCTGCAAAAATTTAATATTACAATTACATGTAAATCTAATTAACCAATTAATCACAGATTATAAAAATTAAAAATTAAAAAGCTACGAGCACA
>NW_025223868.1:0-241 GCF_014066325.1 Apis laboriosa
CTTTATAAGTGCAAATAACATCCTATTATAATACATAAATATTCCTTCATATCGAAATTTTCTCGAATCAATCATTTTCCCCTATAAAATCAAACTTTAACATCGAATAAACTATTATTCCTAAACTATTAATAAATTTATAATCCGATTATTACAAACTTTATATATTATCCAAACCGCAAATCGTCATCCTAAGACAATCGTCAAAATGTTCTCGTTCGATTATTCGAGATATATCGAA
>NW_025223869.1:0-314 GCF_014066325.1 Apis laboriosa
GTTTCACTCAACGATATTTCTGTGCAGAAATAGCCGAAAATTAGATTTTCGTATCTAAATCATACATAACACATCGATATCAATTTTTCTCATCGAAATTTCATGTATCTACGTGAGATAGCCACGAATAAGGAATATCTGAACGATTTCGATGTCGAAATCGCGGAAATACAGTTTTGCGTTTCCAAATGTGGGAATTTTGGCCAAAATCTTATTTTCATAGCAGAAATCATCGAAACTGGAATATCGGAATAAAAACGTTTCACTCAACGATATTTCTGTGCAGAAATCGCCGAAAATTAGATTTTAGTGTC
>NW_025223870.1:0-569 GCF_014066325.1 Apis laboriosa
TATGATAGGTAAAGAGGCAGGCAAAATTTTTCTTAAAATTCAATTTTGAAAAATTTTGACAAAATTTTACACTTTTTATTAGGAGAATATGATAACTAAAGAGGTGGCATAGGAAATTTCTTTAAAATTCAATTTCTCAAACATTCTGACTAAAATCTTCGACTTTTTATTAGGAGAATATGATATGTAAATAGGTGGCAGGCAAAATTTTTCTTAAAATTCAATTTCTCAAAGATTCTGACCAAAATCTTCGACTTTTTATTAGGAGAATATGATATGTAAAGAGGTGGCAGGCAAAATTTTTCTTAAAATTCAATTTTTCAGAGATTCTGATAAAATTTTACACTCTTTATTAGGAGAATATGATATATAAAGAGGTGGCAGGCAAAATTTTTCTTAAAATTCAATTTCTCAAAGATTCTGATTAAAATCTTCGACTTTTTATTAGGAGAATATGATATGTAAAGAGGTGGCAGGCAAAATTTTTCTTAAAATTTAATTTTTCAAAGATTCTGATAAAATTTTACACTCTTTATTGGGAGAATATGATATATAAAGAGGTGGCAGGC
>NW_025223871.1:0-212 GCF_014066325.1 Apis laboriosa
CGGGAAAGATTGCTCTTTACACTCAGTCTTTATTGGTTACGCTGGCACTAGCGGTTCATACGCTATGGTCGTCTAAAGAAGACGAATTTTCAGAATATTTAAAATAGTGCCTTCTTAAAACGGCTGTATCTCCGAAGATACTGGANATTGCTCTTTACACAGAGTTTTGACTGGATAGGCTAGCACAAGGGGTTCATACGCTATGGTCCTCT
>NW_025223872.1:0-537 GCF_014066325.1 Apis laboriosa
GAAAAAATATAGAAAAAATATTTTTTTGCTTTTTTTTCTATATATTTTCCCCCATTATTAATACAGTTTTATTTTCAGACAATTATTGTGATCGCGCGCAATGCGATCGATAGATTCAGTGTTTGCTTCGTAACAGTTTTTTAATATTTTAGAGCATAATAGCTCTAATTAAATTTACTTATTATAATCGGGAAATTAGAATCAGTGTTTGTTCGCCGATTACAAATTAAACGGACGCGTTAATAGTTTTTTATTTTTATTTTTTTTATTTTTAATATTCGTTTTCGGTACAGAGTAAAGTCAGTGTTTCTCGAAGGAATAAGGCAGTCATCCATCACGCGAAGAGGTAATTATTTATATATATTTTCCAGTTCAATTTTTTTAAATAATCAATATTGCGTTTTAATTAAAATGTTTAATATTTTGTTACAGTTTCTATTCCCTGATGATGGTTGCTTCGGCGATGACATCTTGGGCCACGATGCAGATTGCAGATTCTTCGCATTTATTGGTGAGTCGCATGCATTTATGTTCCTC
>NW_025223873.1:0-249 GCF_014066325.1 Apis laboriosa
AAAGGCATGCCTCTTTCGAAATCACACAACACTTACTTGAAACATTTTTTAATATTTCCAGAGACAAGAGAGATGTATCAGATTATACTTTTCGGACACCAAATATTATATATTATCCCATTGGTTACTGAAAACAAACGAGATACTGCAAGAAATAATGATACACAGTTTGAACTCTTAAAAAATAGAAGAAACTAATAAAAAAAATGCACTAAAAGTGGCAGAAGATAAGCGTGCAAGAAGTGGATA
>NW_025223874.1:0-433 GCF_014066325.1 Apis laboriosa
GGCGCCCTTGCCCTTGGCATTGCCGCTCGATACGAATAGCGAGGGCTGTCGAAAACGGTGCCGGTGGCGATTTAACCGTGCGCGTAAGCCTGGCGCACCAACCGACCCGAGGGGGACACCAATTTCCTCTCTTCTCTCGTTTCCTCTAGGTGCTCTCTCATACTTTTCTCCTCTCCCTTTTCTCCCTCTAAAGGAAGGGCTACTATCGCGTCATCGTTTCCACTTTCGTTCAAGGTATCTCGACTTTTTTTCGTTTCGACGATGAATTCGATTTATAAATATTTATAAATATCGAACGATCGTGAATAAAAAAAAACTAGATTAAACTCGAATTATTAAACGATTATTGCCATTTTAATTCGATCGTCAATTTTTCCCAGCAACGATATATATAATCACGCTTTCTTTTCTTGAGAAGAGCCGATCGTGTCCC
>NW_025223875.1:0-430 GCF_014066325.1 Apis laboriosa
TAGAAATAAGATCTAGAATAAGTTAATTTAAAACTTCATCAATGGACATCGATGGACGACGTTGGACGACGTTGGGTCACGATTATCAGTAGATTTTAATATCCTTGTTATAATTTCTAATATTCGATGTAAATCATAAGATGCATGCATCTTAGATTTAGCTCCTAGTTTTAAGTATAATATAAGACAGAATTAAGATTTAGTATTAAGATCTAGAATAAGTTAATTTAAGACTTCATCGATGGACATCGATGGACGACGTTGGACGACGTTGAACGACGTTGGACGACGTTGGACGACGTTGAACGACGTTGGACGACGTTGGACGACGTTGGATCACGATGGATCACGATATTCAATAGATTTTAATATCCTCGTCAAAATTTCTAATATTCGATATAAATCATAAGATGGATCTCAAATTTAGGTC
>NW_025223876.1:0-1609 GCF_014066325.1 Apis laboriosa
GAAAACGTAATGGACAAGAAGCAGAGTCGAATAATTTTCTTATTCCAATTCAAACCAGCTGTCAAGAAACGATTGGCGATATCAACGAGGCGTTTAGTCGTGGCAACTGCGCTAACGAACAGGTGCCTCGCAATGATGGTTTAAAAAATTTCGAAGCGGTTACGAGAGCCTCGAAGACGACGAGCGCTTCGAATGCCTCGAATCCCAGAGAGAAACGGCGTTCAACGAGTTTCTCGCCTCCAGGACTCCAGAATTTTATTCAACCGGAATAACAAAACTTGTTCCTCGTTGCCAAAAGTACATTGATTGCAATTTTGATTAATAAAGTTTTGTTTCGGCACAAGATATGTGCATTTGAATTTAATAGTTAAAAAGAACTTTCTTTGCAATCTAATATAAGAATTATTCTTAAGAGGGATATTTGGAGAGAGATATTTTATATTGGCGTCATAAAGGTAGAAAGAAGTGTCGTGAAAAAGTTAGCGTTTCATTTGAGATTGGTGTAACGAAAGAGAGGGGGAGGATTTTTGTCAGAATTTTTACACGCAAAATTTCGCCTGTAAAGAAGAAAACGTTTAATAAATTCAAATGTGTCATTTGAGGAAACGATTTAAACAAATTTTGAGAAACATTGAGAACAATGAAGGAATAAAAAATAAAATTCAATTCAAATTTGATTAAATTCTATTTTACATTCATTTTCGAATTTAGTTCTTAGATTTCCTTTTTTTACTTTACAAAACACGTATCATGGTAAAAAAGGAATTGATGAGAAATATCTGGTTCGCGAAAGTGATTATGCTTTTGAGAAATTTCGAGAACAATGGATAAAGAATAAAATGTTGATTAAATTCAATTTTAAATTTACTTTCAAATTTAGTTTTTTATTTTTACTAACGCGTATCAATTCAAAACACGTATCAAAATTAAGAAAAAAATCAATGAGAAATATTTAGCTCACAGAAGTGATTATGCAAAGTTGTTTTTGAGAAACATCGAGAACAACGAATGAATAAAGAATAAAATGTTGATTAAATTCAATTTTAAATTTACTTTCAAATTTAATTCTTAAATTATTTTTTTTACTTTACAAAACACGTATCAAGGTAAAAAAGAAATCGATGAGAAATATCTGGAAAGTGCTTTTGAGAAGCATCGAGAACAACGAATTAATAAAAAATAAAATATTGATTAAATTCAATTTAAAATTCAATTTTCGAATTTAGTTCTTTTTACTATCAAAACGTATCAAGATAAAAAAAAAAAAAAAATCGATGAGAAATATCTGGCTCACGGAAGTGATTAAGCAAAGTTGCAGCGTTTGCCCTCGTCCAAATAAAATCCTCCACCTCCTTCTCCCTTTCAGATTTAGAGAAATACTTTACGGGAACGAGGAAACGATATATATATATATATATCCCAGGATTAGAAGAGGAGCGAGCCGCAAACCACTCGACAGTCTCGATCATCTCTTCGAGGCAATGCATGTGTAAGCAAGATGCGGCAAGGTAAAGGAAGATCTTCAGCGAGCGGAAAAGTTGCGGAAAAAGAAGGGAGAGGGTCTCAAAGGGCGTAGCCTGGCAAGCGTGCTAATAAAGAAACGCGAGGA
>NW_025223877.1:0-1548 GCF_014066325.1 Apis laboriosa
GGGAGGGGGAAATTGAAAAGATGAGAAACGAGCATTTAGCAGGCGGGGCGATGAGAGTGCCATTCGCGGTCGCGGCTGTCACGGAATTTCGTGAAAATCGTACACAGGCCACGGGTTAATTATGAAGGGCAAATGAGCGTATTGCCGCGTTGTTGAACCGCGAATGCGTATGGAAAATCCTATCATTGTAAAATTGTGACCCTTTTCTCGCGAAATGTTTTTAATTTTCGCGATCGAAAATTTTGAGAAACGCTTCCTTTCGTTCTTCCCCTTTGAAAGACGTCTGTTTAGATTCAATAGCGAAGATCGGGTCTCGCGCGAAAATTTCGATCGAAAATTTCGATCGAAAATTTGAGAATTTGAAAGTTTAGATTCAGATCAAAAGGTCTCAAAATCCACGATTATTTTGTAAGCAAAAGTTTTAAGAACCGCGTTTCGGTCGAAAATTTGAGAATTTGAAAGTTTAGATTCAATAGCGAAGATCTCAAAATCCACGATTATTTTGTAAGCAAAAATTTTAAGAACCGCGTTTCGGTCGAAAATTTGAGAATTTGAAAGTTTAGATTCAAGATCAGGTCTCAAAATCCATCGCGAAATNTCCTTTCGTTCTTCCTCTTTGAAAGACGTCTGTTTAGATTCAATAGCGAAGATCAGGTCTCGCTCGAAAATTTCGATCGAAAATTTGAGAATTTGAAAGTTTAGATTCAGATCAAAAGGTCTCAAAATCCACGATTATTTTGTAAGCAAAAGTTTTAAGAACCGCGTTTCGGTCGAAAATTTGAGAATTTGAAAGTTTAGATTCAATAGCGAAGATCTCAAAATCCACGATTATTTTGTAAGCAAAAATTTTAAGAACCGCGTTTCGGTCGAAAATTTGAGAATTTGAAAGTTTAGATTCAAGATCAGGTCTCAAAATCCATCGCGAAATGTTTCGCGATCGAAAATTTTGAGAAACGCTTCCTTTCGTTCTCCCCCTTTGAAAGACGTCTGATTAGATTCAATAGCGAAGATCGGGTCTCGCGCGAAAATTTCGATCGAAAATTTCGATCGAAAATTTGAGAATTTGAAAGTTTAGATTCAATAGCGAAGGTCTCAAAATCCACGATTATTTTGTAAGCAAAAATTTTAAGAACCGCGTTTCAGATCGAAAATTTGAGAATTTGAAAGTTTAGATTCAAGATCAGGTCTCAAAATCCATCGCGAAATGTTTCGAAAATTTTGAGAAACGCTTCCTTTCGTTCTCCCCCTTCGAAAGACGCGGTCTGTTTAGATTCAATAGCGAAGATCAGGTCTCGCGCGAAAATTTCGATCGAAAATTTGAGAATTTGAAAGTTTAGATTCAAGATCAGGTCTCAAAATCTATCGCGAAAGAGCGGTTTTGTACTTTCGATTATTTTGTAAGCAAAAGTTTTAAGAACCGCGTTTCGGTCGAAAATTTGAGAATTTGAAAGTTTAGATTCAGATCAAAATCAGGTCTCAAAATCCATGCGAAATAAAGAATTGTTTTATACTTTCGATTATTTTGTAAACAAAAGTTTTAAGAACCGC
>NW_025223878.1:0-12115 GCF_014066325.1 Apis laboriosa
TACAACTAATTTAATATAAAAATTATTCAAATTAGAAAGATTGGAATTTAAATGTCAAAAAATAAGTATTAATCTAATTGAAAAAATATAATAAAAATCAAAGTTAAATTAAAATTAAAGTTAAATATATCAAAATTAAAAAATACTGTAACATGATGAAAAAATTTAATACAATTATTAAACTGAAAAGAAAATTGAAAAGTAAATAAAACTAGAAAATTATGATTATGATTACGGACATTATGCTCAGAATTATTATACAAATCAATTGTTTCATAATTATCTATATTATCAGAATAATGAAGTTGAAAAGTATAAATTTTTATACTTTGTTCATAAAATGTTTTGTTTGATAATTTCATTATAATTCTTATAATGAAATCAGATTTTAATTTTGGTTATTACAATTGTTTCTATACTAAATCTAATCCCATGTGACATGAAAATAGTAAAAGAGCCGAATTTTTGAGGAACAAAAAAAACATTGCATGTCACGTCTATTCTGTATTTCATCTGTGCCTTCTTTCACTTTTTATGGTAAATGAATTTGTTGTTAGATTTTGTTGATGATTTGTATTCATGTATACATTTTATAGTGTTATTTTTTCATTGTCAATGTATCATCATCAATAATGATAGTAATTATTATTTTTATATATAATATATATATATAATAATTTTCTACATATATCAAGGTATGATCAAAAATATATTTACGGTAATAAAAATATAATAAATAATCAAAAATTTTATGTTGTTGTTCCAATGCATGAATGTATAAATATAAAAATTATTTTAAACACTTTTCTGTTATATCCAGTTTTATTATCTATGGCGAAGAGCGCTACTATACGATTAAAAATATCACATAAGTACGTTCATTGAGTGACTTGCATTCCATCTGTAAAGTTGCATTTTTTTGAGCTTTCACGTGTCTATATTACGTGTAAAAGTACTTTAAATATGGAAAAAGATTTGTTACGATCCCTCGATCTATTAAAAGAAAACGATGAACAGGTACGAAATGACGCAGAAAATGCATTATTAACTGTTTGTCAAAATATTTTATTACATCCAAATGATAAAAAATTTCGAGAAGTAAGGCTTGATCATCCACTAGTTACAACAAAATTACTTCCAGCTCTTGGAGCTATTGAATGCTTATTCGATATTGGTTTCGTCGAGGTAATAATTTATAAAAATAATAGTATGGATTGTAAATGTTACAAATTTTGAACAATAATATGTTTTTTTTTTCAATAGACTACTGACTGTCTTTCTTTACCTCCAGAAGCGCCACTTTCAAAATTACAAACTCTGCAGAAATTGCTTAATAAAAATTCTCTTTCAAAAATACCTATTGTTAAAAATGCAGCATTGTATAATTTGATGCCTCTAACATATACAGGAGAAGAGAAGAATTTTTTCAAATCTATCATAGATAATTTTCAGAGTGTTTTGCGATATGAAGATGCAAATTTGCAAGAAAAAGCTAAAAAAGTAATACCTATTGTAGACCTTGAAATTGCTACTATGACAAGAATTAGGCAATTGCATAAGTAATAATTTATTATTCAAAGATTTTTTAGTACGGTAAATTTATTTTTTTTAATTAAATTCTTTATTTTAGACACATTAAAGTAAATCAAACTTGCTCAGAAAGTGGTATTATGAAACACTACAGTGAAGATGATATTGATGATGCTAAAGATTTATTTCTTATGGAGTTGTTGCATTGGTTTAAGTATAAATTCTTTACATGGGTTGATAGTCCAAAATGTACTGCATGTTTTTCAGAATGCAAACAACAGGAAGTAATATTATCTGATGATCCTAGATGTTCACGAATAGAAATACATAAGTAATTTAATACATTTTAATTATAAAAATAATTATAAAAATAATACTTGTTGAAATGTAATTATTAATATTTATTAAATATTATTTTAGATGTACTAAGTGTGCAACTCGAGTAAAATTCCCTCGTTACTCTGATCCAGAGCCATTGTTAACTTTAAGACGTGGACGGTGCGGAGAATGGGCGAATGTTTTCACTCTTTTTTGTCGAACATTAGGATATGATGCAAGATTTATATACGATCGAACAGATCACATTTGGACAGAGGTGTGTAATGGTCACTGCCCTTACGTAAATGGAAAATATATGCAAAGGTACTCGTTAACTCATTGCAGTATAGAAACCTTATGTTCAAAAGTGTTTTCACAATTGTACTCTTTAAAAAATGTACAATAAATGTTGAATTAATTGAATAATCAATACATTAATAACTTAGGTATGGTCAATACACGAAAAAAAATGGATTCATCTAGATCCATGTGAAGATGTTATGGACAGGCCATTAATGTATGAAAAAGGTTGGAAAAAAAAATTATCCTACATAATAGCTTTCTCAAAAGATGAAGTACAAGATGTTACTTGGCGATATACGCGTGATCAACAAACTGTAATGAATAGAAGGAATATTTGCTCTGAAAATAAGCTGTTACAATTCATTGAATCACTGAATAAATATCGTCAATCTTTACCAAATTATAGTGCCTCTCGCAAACAATATGTTATAAAACGAAGACTTTTAGAGCTTGTAGAATTGATACATGTTCCAAACAAACAGAATTTTGATGATGAAAATTACAAAGGACGATCTACTGGTTCTTATGAATGGAGATTAGCAAGAGGAGAAATTTCTGAAGTATATAGAAATAGTTATTTTCCATTTTACTAATTAATTAAATAGTATCACTAATATAAAATTTTCTTAATTAAATATTTCAGTCAAATATAAAAAAAAACTATTTTTGGAATATCTCGGAATATGGAGAGACATTTCATCTGCAATATTCTATTATTAAAGATATATATGTAATAAGAGATAATGATGGTAAAATATTAACAGATATAACAGGTTGGGAAAATGGAACGAACGAAATAGAAGGTGGAATGTTTCGAAAAGTAGAACACGATTGGAAAATTGTATATTTATGTCGTTCTACAACAGCAATTTCTGGTAAGATTAAATGGTGCTTTGTAATCGCAAATCCAAATTTGTACGTGAGAATATTTCATTTACAAGCTATCAGTAAAGTATTTCACGACGGTAATGTATCGTGGGAGTTGGAAGCATTTTTCAATAATGCAAATGAAAACAAATCTGTAGTTTTATTCATTAGCGACATTTCTAATTATTACACAGATCAAGTAAAAGGAGCAGTGAAGTTAATTCTTACAGCAACTGTTTCTGGTGGTCAAGGTGATTGTGCATGGCAACATGCACAACTTTTTCGACAAAATTTAGAAATTGGAGATGATCAATCTTTATCAATTGATATTGAATTAGAAAAGTAATTCCAGAATTGAATTGTTTAATTTGACTAAGGAATTTTAAATTTTATATGCTTTAGCCATATTTTGTGCATATTCATCAATAATGTTATCAAACATATCAAGATAAATTAATTCTATTTTAAAATTGATAAAAACACATTCCACATTTAAAAATTCTTTCTTTTTAAAAAAATTATATTTAAGTTTATATTTTATAATTAAATAACAAGAAAATTTTTAAAATTTGTGTAATAAAATTTGCAAATATTGAATAAAATTATAAAATTAGATTGTTAATTAATATTGCAAATAAAAACTAACTTTTGGGCTTCGTAAGCTTGAAAATATTTATTTCATATACAAAATAAGCAAACTGTTGATGGCATTTTATGAAGATATTTGATAAATGTTATGTCTTTATGATTAATGATTTTATAAGTATTGATAATATGTAAACACAATTTATTTTTATACATATTTTATCTTTCTTTTTTTTATTTTTTTATTTTTTTTTTTTGTTTNAATATACCTTCTAATATACCTATATTTCTCATATCATAAAAACAGTAATAACTATTATTTTATGGTCACATATATACTCCAAAATTATTATTTATTTCTTCTATTATATTTATTTTTATTTTTTATTATGTATAATAATACGTCGTTGTATTAAATTTGTAATATATATTATTATAAGATGCAAAATACTAAAAAAAATTGATATCCATGTATCATAAGATACTAAGGTAATCATATTTTTGAAATAAAATTCATACTTTGAATAGTTTAGTCATTTTCAAAAAAATATGATGAGAATTAATGAAATGATTATAAATAATTTTATATAATACATTAACGAAATTAATAATATAAGTTAACATGACAATGAAATTATATTAAACGGGAAACGTATTACATTCATATTCAAAAATGCAAAAGGAACGTAAAATATTTATATTACAACATATAAAGATGGAGTGCAACAAAGTTACTGAAATATATAAACAAAATAAAGTGCAATCAAAGTCAAATATGTTCTTTTATAATGTATCTCTTTTTTCATTTAAATTAACTCTTTTATCACACGATATAATTTCAATATTTAACTTTTCCGTTTAATGTTATTTACATTAGCATGTATGTATGTGTGTGTGTGTGTGTGTGTGTGTGTATACACACACACACATATATGTATATCCTAGCTAATTAAATCCTTAAAGCTGACATAATGTTATGTGTACATTCACATAATTAATATTCATACATGTACATACAAAAAATATTCAATTATCTACATCGTCATAAAACATTCACGATTGTTTAAGTAATAAATTAGCCATTTAATCCTTTGTGTTAATACTAAATAATATTGCTCGAAAAAGATGTATAAAATAATAGATAGGCACTGGTATTTTGAGACCTTACTTGATTTACCGAAACTTCTGTAACTGTTTGATCGTCATATTTATACCATCTGAAAAAAATCATATATTTGATCAAGATTTGATAAATCATATATTTATATCATTTCAAATAATTATTATGTTCTTTTATTCATTATCTTAGAACTCTATAGAATATATGAATAAAAAGATAGAAAAATAATTTACTTACTTATTCTGAGCGGCATTTTTACAGAAGGCCGTGTAATGACCACCTTCCATAGTTCCATAATGATTAGACATTGCATATAAACTATAACTATAACTATAACTGCGAATATTTGAAATTGTAGTACTATTATTATCTGTCACTAAATATGGTTTTAGATTGAAATCCGTTAGAGGAAAATCAACAGCGGTATTTCGTTTCTCGAGCCATCCACCACTTTCAGCGAAACGGTTTAAATGTATGACTATGATAGGCGCTAATTTAACAAAGTCGAATTTTTTTGTAGCTTCTCGAGCTGTTTGACATTTCGGGCATTTCCATCCTACCACTTTTTGTCCGCTTACAAATTTTAAGATGCAATCCTATGAAAAAAATTTCTAGTAAACATGTACAGAAAAAATTACTTTTTGCTTGAAACTTTAAAAGAAAAAATTGAAAATCGAATTTACATTTAATGTACATCGATTGGAGTGAAGTAATGACATTGTTAAACTATTAAAAGTCTCATATGTCGTACTACTTTGCTTGCAAAAACTGCATGTAATAGTGGATCTTAATTGCCCGAAAAATAAGTCAGATATTATGGATCTTTGTGATCCCATTGCCTTATCCCAAGCCTTTTCGGCTATTGTCATTTCCAGAGGCACTTTACAATTCTATGAATATAAAAATAAAGTTACAAAATTTAAATTAGATTAAATTTTTTCGAAATTTAATGGTAACAAAATAGAATATTACCTTCTTTAAATCATTATGCATCCAATCTAGAAGAAAAGTGAGAAATTCATGAGAATCCTGTTGCTCATAACTTTCAAATTGTAATTTATATTGTCCCACAGCGATCTAATAATTATAAATCATATTTAGTACATATATATACATATATATGAATCTAAAAGTATAATTAAAAATATAATTAAAAAAAAATGAATAAACATTATACTTATTAACATTTTAGAAATAAAAAAATCTTTTTAATTTCTTTTTTTATAAAAATATTATTTATATCTTTTGTAAATCTTTTTATAAAAAGTAAAAAAATATCAAACCTTAAGATCGTGTGGTGATATGCTCTTGTATTGACCTCTCCAAAGTGCTTTAATCACTTGAGCTACTTCTTCTACAACTTGGCCTTGCATATTATTATCATTATTTATATTTAAGTCATCAGCATATAAATTATCCATGAAATATTTAGCTAAATGCGTGGTATTACTTAAGCACTGTATAATACTATTCATATAACATGAATTGCCTAAATTTTTCAATCCTGTAATACCTGGATGCTGTAACACGGTAATACAAAATACATTGTATCAAATATTTCACGTTTTATTGACAACTTCATTGATTCTTTTAATAAAAAATTATTTAATGATTTTTTATGTAACAAAAATCAAGAATTATATTTTCCTTTATTATTATCGTGTCATTATATTCGAAAATTATCAATTACCTTTTTAAAATAATAAACATTAAAATTCGATATAAGTTTTCTAGACAAATTTACCATTTTTCATTTACACTTTATTTGATTACAACTATACTCTTCCAGATGTTTTAAAATGAAAATGAAAAATAAATTGTAATTGATCATTCTATATTAACACAATGAGCACAATCTTATTAATTAATATATTTATAAATTCAATGTTATAATATTTTATATTATATTATTGTATTTATATTTATTGTAACTTTTGATTAGTTATAGAAATGAATGTTACCATAAAGTATTTAATGACGATAATCAAACAAATACTGACAAATACTATGACGCGTTACTTTGAACAAGTATAAATTGGATTGAGAAGCCATAGAGGAAAGTAGAAAATATTTCTACTTTATATTCACGTGTTTATTTTTCATACAAAATCGAAAAATCACGTAATTCTACTGTAGAATTTTAAATTATATTCTAACTATTTTAATACTTAATTGATATTTTATATATTAGATACATACATATATTTTATTTAAAATAGGGTTTAATTATATTTAAGTTTATATTATATTATTTATATTAAGTTTATACATATCTAATATTCTAATTCATTTTAGTTTATTTTAATTCATTCACGTGGAAACGTGTAAACACGTGACTATCAGTAATTATTGATGAAAATTTAAATGATAAGAATGAGAATTGATTCTTTGAACTTTTTTAAAATTAAATTTTAATTTTTTCTTTTTGTTTTTAATTTTTGAATACTATAAATACTTACTACACTTCCATGAACAGGTGTCATTCTTTCTTCACGATTTGCCCAACTTAAATGAGATACTTTATTATCACCGTAAGTTCCATTTTGATTGTACGACGAGACTTGTGGCTTTGAACTTCTATCTATTTGTGGTGCTTTACGATCTGTCAACTGAATATTTTATGAAAGAAAAAAAGAAAGAAAAAAATTGTTTATCTATTTTTTAAATTGTTATTCTTTTAATTATTTGCATTGATACTGATTCACAAATATAAATATAATATTATGTATATTTTATCTGAGGCAAATAATGATCACTATAAATGTAACTATAAATATATTGTTTACGAATAAATAACTGTGAACATGGAAGATATGTTATTTCAGTGCAAATGGTTAATTAAAAAATTTACCTGTAACAAATTTGGACTAGAATATGAACGCTCTAAATTGCTTCCCACTGAAGAATTATCTGATTTTAGAGGTTCCTTATGAATGTTAGTTTCATTTTCTTTTATCGACAATTCTTTATAATTATTTTTCATAGATATTCTATTAATAAAAAATATATAATATATAATACTGTAAATGCAATAATTAACATGATATTTTTATACTCACTCTTGTAATTTTTTTCGATCTGCAGAAGTATCTTTCATTCGACGTTTTAGTAAAGCGAGAGTAAATTCGAGATTTCCTTTTTCGTTTTCTTCTGCAGGATTAAATTTAATTGATTCTATCTTTGTATAATATTTAGTAAGTTCATCTTCAATTTTTTTATATTCTTTTTGCTGTAAAAAGCAATTATTAATTAAATAATAATGATTTAATATTATTTTTATTAATTTTATTAATTAATTTGTTTATTACCTTTTCTTCCAATTTTAAACATAAAGATTTTACATTACTATGAATGTATTCTTCTTCATTTGAACTTTTATATTTCATACCATGTTGCATGTACAAAGTGCGTTCTTGTTCTAAAATTTCTTGTTCCAATTCTTGTTTACTTTTTGCTAATTCATTTAATTGTTTCATTAATTTCAAAACTGATTTCGATTCGGACGTAGATGTGTCCAAAGCAACTGGTTTATTACTTCTATCTACTATTGGTTTTGCAGATATAACATTTTTTTTCATGATATTCATTGAATTTCTTTTGTGTTGAAATTTCAATGAATTATCGTACTGTCGTAATTTTATATTGTCTTTAGGAACTTTTCCTATTTCAATAGAGCTATCAATAAAATTCTTAGAGCGTGTTGAAATATTATTACTTATTTCCGTTTCCATATGTTTGTACCACATTTTATCGTTTGTAATGCTAACTTTTGATGTAATTTCATTATTACTTATTGGTTTTAATTTAATTGATTTATTTTCATGTGATTTAATAATATTTTCTTCTTCATCAAAATGTATCAATTCAGGGTACTCTATATTATCTAATATTTCATCTGGGACATTATCTAAAGTAGGTTCTACAATATTAGGATTTGTTGTAAATGCTGGATAACGAGTTATCCATTCTGCATAACCACCATCTAGAATAGCAATTCTTTTATATTTTATACCAGGATCCCAATCTTCTAAAATTTTTCTTAATATATTTAAGGAATTTTCAGATGTCAATGTTTTACTTGATGTATCCCAATCAATTAGAATTATAACATCGACATATTGTGCTCCTCTATGCCTAAATAAATCTAATGCTTTTTTATCTTTATGAAGATATTCTTCAAAATGCGATGTTAATGCACTAAAATTAAATAAAAAAAATTAAATATTTTAATTTTTAAATTGTTTTTGATAATATTTTTACTTACCCAGGTTTTATTTTGTTATCAGGAATGTTAACAGATTTGTCAGATAATATTCTTGAAGTTTCAAATTGCAATTTAGGTCTTATATCAATAATTAAATATCTACCATCTACTTTATGCATTAATTGGAATAACTGATCACAGTTTATAATTTCTTCATTATCACTGACCAATGGATCTCTGGTTGGTGTTTCAGGTAATTTTATTGGACCATCAATAGGAGTCATATAGGTTTCTGTTCCACTTTCATTATCTATATCCATTTTATCTGCAATATTATTTTTTTCTAACATCTTTTCTTTTAATTGCACTTTGTACCGTGCATCTAATTTTCGATTTAAATCTCCAAGTATTTTTTTTACTTCATTGATCTAAAAGAAATGTTATAATGTTTTATTTGTATATATAAATTATCCAAAAATTAATATTAACATAGCACCTCAAAATTTTACATTTGGAATACCTTTATTTGTGAATGATAAGTTTAATAAAACATACGCCACTCCCCACCTGATTCACATGCATATTTGTTAAGGAGAATGTTTTGTCATCTTTATATTCTTGTGTGGTTTTCAACCAATCAATACAATTCAACCATCTCCTTAACATGATGTATTGATTCTCCTCATCTCCTCGTATTTTGGCATTCTCAGCCAAATTAAACATATCAGGAAGCCTTTTATAAATATCAGATGGTCTTTTCCCTTTGTAATTAATTCTGGCTATTTGCAATAGATCTTTTATACTGGTATAACGTAAAGGTGTTTTTTCAGTCATTTTAATTATTTTCACTGTTATAAATCTTGATTTACTTAAAAGAATAGATATTCTATATAATATATTTTATATTTTATATATCATCCTAAAAATATGGAATTATAATAAATATGAAAAAAAATAGTATAATTTATGTATAAAAATTATGTATAAAAATTTGAAATGAATATTTATATTCATATATATATATATAAATTTCATTTGGAATACATAATTTTATAAATTGGCATAATCAGTAAAAAAATCGCTAATATAATTGAGATTGGTTACCTTTTCACAATTATGGTTACCAATTCTTATAAATAGGTAAATTTTAATATTAGTATTTTTTATGATAATATAAGAAAAATCTCACAGAATGACATTTCTATTTGTAAGTAGAAATGTCAAAATTCTGTAAACACTTTGTTCTTCAACAAAATTGTTCGATTAAATAAAGTACTACCGCTTTTCTACATCTTAGTAACATGACGTTCATTGTATCATTGGCGCCCTCTAATATTTTGCATAAAGAAACTTATAATATATTATAAATTAATTAATTAATTGATATTTCGAGTACCATATAGATTATCAATGATCTGCAATATTCCGAAAAGAAAATCATTAAATAAGTTTATTATTTAATTTATTATTAAAATAAAATTATAAATAGAATAAAGACGGAAAAATGATATAAATTATAAAATTTTTTTCTATTTGCAATTAAATTTTTTAAATATAATATTTGAATTCATAATTTAGTTTTAAAATATTTAATAGATATTTAATAGATATTTAATAGAGATTTTACACATTTTACACATATTATACATGAGCATAAAAATAAAGTAAAATATAAAATATATAGTATCTAACTAAAAAAATTTAGTAAAAATATAGTAATTTTAAATAACAAGAAAATATTATTTTTAATTATATCTTATGGTTTTATTAAATAATTTTACTTTTTTAAATTAAATAAAAATTTTTATATATATTTCTAAATATACTTCCATTATTTTTATATAGTTAAAAAATTTATTAAGATGGTACTAAACTCTTATTTTGACTTCTAAAATTATGAAAGCCAAGCAGTTTTTAATTTTGTAATTTTTTAGTGTTAGAAACTTTAGTTTTAAAATTTTTTAGCTCATAAATAAATGATAAAAAATTAATTTATTACAAATTTATATAATCTTATAATATAATCATATAAATAAATCGATTTAAGATAAAAATAGTTTGTATTTAGAATCAATTATCATTTTTAATAAATTATATTTTGTAGGATAATTATATAATCACATTATACTTGCATTATAATAATTATTATTAATATTATTGTTACATTACATACTAATAATAATAATAAAAATTAAAAAAAGAATCATATGTTCATTAATATTCGTAATATTCGTAATTCTATAATTTAGTAATTTTTCTTAATTTAGATTATTTAACTTTATTATTTCCTTCTTTGAAGCTTTATTTGATTAATTCAGAAAGATATAATCAGTTTGAAAAAATATATTTATAGTATAATAAATATATTTAATTATACTATAGAATGCATTGATATGATTTTTTTTTGAGGTTAGAATTTAAGAATTGATATAATGGTATAATGGTTTTAAAAGAATATTAATATAAAAATTAGAAATAAATTTTTGTTTAATAATACAATTATATTTTGCAATTATTTATAATTTTTTTAAATATATTTTTAAAAATCGGAAAAAATATTACTATGCATATTATCAAATTTTTATTTATAATTTACTTTAGATCGATTAATTTTGAATCGATTATAATATATATTCATTTAATAGTATAATAATAATAGTATAATAATAATAATAGTAAAAATAATAATTAATATATTGTACTATAGTTTTAAAAAAAAAATTATTCTTTTTCAAATTTTTAAATTTAATGTTCTTTAAAATAATAACAATTTTAAAATAATATTTACGACATATTTGAAATATTAAAAAATTTCTATACGAAGTGATTTTTTTTTCTTAAATATTTTATAAATTTTTTTATATATTTATATTATAAATTTTGTATTATAATATTTTATATTATAAATTTATATATATTTTTTAATTTATAAAATAAAAAAATCAAATGAATTTCAATGAAATATATACAGCATCAAATAAGTAAATATCTAATTTTGTATATATACTCAAAATCTTGATTTATAGAATTAATTTATAAATTAATATTTTCTTTTATTAATATTTTATAATTTCTTATTATAAATATATGATATTAAATTAAATGTTATATTAAGTTTTATCTTCATATTTATATAAGATATTTTTAATAATTAACATAAAATGTTAATTATATAATATATTCTAATA
>NW_025223879.1:0-588 GCF_014066325.1 Apis laboriosa
TTCGACACAAAATCAGAATTACAGCGAATTCTATGTCGAAAACGATCGGACATACCATAACTAGCATTAACCCGCTTAGAAACTTGAAATTCTGAAAAGATATATTGATTTCCATACGTTTTGTAGCTCTCCCGTAGAAGAATCCTAATTTCGGCGATCTGTATATAGAAATATCGTTGAGCGTGACGTTTCTATTGTGATATACGAGTTTCTATGAACTCCGCTGTGGAAATTCGATTTCGCACGAAATTGCGTCATTTCGACACAAAAATCAGAAATACAGCGAATTCTATGTCGAAAGCGTTCGGACATATCATAACTAGCACTATCACGTTTAGAAACTTGAAATTCTGAAAAGAAATATTGATTTCCATACGTTTTGTAGCTCTCCCGCACAAGAATCCTAATTTCGGCGATCTGTGAATAGAAATATAGTTGAGCGTAATGTTACTTTTCTGATATAGGAGTTTCGATGAACTCCCCTGTGAAAATTCGATTTTACACGAAATTGCATCATTTCGACACGAAAATCACAATTACAGGGAATTCTATGTCGAAAACGTTCGGACATATCATAATTAGCACTAT
>NW_025223880.1:0-258 GCF_014066325.1 Apis laboriosa
TTAATTTGCACTGGAAACAACTCGAGACGATTTTCCAAAAGTTTTCGAATGAATTTCTCGTTGTTGGTTCGAAATGATATCTTGTGCATTTTTGCGTATAAAGAAGGAAAATTTGTCGAATGTTAAAGGTTATATTTCTCGCATGAATAATTAAAAGCAATTTGGTTTTTTTTTGTTGCTTTCTATCGCATTTTACACATTTTTCCAAGAATCATACGGATCGTACGAGGTTCTCCTCCTCGATTCTTAGTCGTCCTT
>NW_025223881.1:0-1094 GCF_014066325.1 Apis laboriosa
GAGATGATTTACGAACGAAATTATGAATCGAATATTTTGTTTGTTTGTATTCAAATTTATGCGGAAATTTAAGCGTGATAAAAGTGATAATAACACACTCGAAAACGCGTGTTAACGTGTCCTAAGGAACGTGTCCTACTAGCATCGTTACATTTCACCGATTTCGAGATATTTATTATTTATCAGAATTATTTATTTTTATTAGAATTATTAATTATTTATTTATTAAAAATTTAGATTTCCGCGGTGTATGAAGCTTTCCCGTCGAAAAGCATAGAAGAAGGTAGGTCGATTACAGAATTTCTCTCGCGGTTCATTGCGAAATACTTTTGTACCCTTAAACGCGACGAGGAATCGAAAGAAGAGAGAAGAGAAGTTTCATCAAAGCGTTCCTTGATATTTAAAATAGCCACTTCGAGGTGGTAATTTTTCCTTCTGTATTTTCTTACTTTCGAAAGAAAGAAAAGAAGAAGAAGAAGAAGAAAAAAAAGAAAGCGAACCGCGAGGTAAAGGAATTATCCGCTTACCCGATCGATCAATTTCTCAATTTCTCCTTCGAAGCCGATCGAAAAAAAGCGATTTCACCGATGATTTCTTCGTTTTATGGTATATCCCTGCCCCTTTTCATTTCTATAATAAAATATGAAAAAAAAATTGCTGAAACTGATCCAAAAAAAAAAAATAGTAAAAATCAACCGTACTTGTACGAAAACCGATTCGTACTGCATTCACGAACATTATTATCGGTAAGGCAAACTCGTAAAACTCATTTCGTACGTCGAATTCGATAATTTTATCTTCCGCTCCTTCCGTATATTTTTAAATGTAAATATTCCGTTCCGTGAGTCACGTGGTAAGATAAAAACGTGTTTTACCTTATTGTTTAAATCTTTTTCTTCGCGTGTATAAGTATTTTCGAAAACGTTAAATTAAAAAAAAAAAAAAAATATATATATGGAGGAAATAAAATTAGATTATAATAATCGTAACCGCTGTTGGAAATAATTGGAAATGTAAATCGATAACGGCAGCAACGTGATGACGCGATAAAAAAATTCGAAAAAAAAAGAAAGTCGAAAAAGGAGAAAAAAGGA
>NW_025223882.1:0-194 GCF_014066325.1 Apis laboriosa
AAAATTTGTCAACCGATGAAGACTTAACTCGATAATTGCAACAATTTTTCGTCATTATATTGAGTGATACTACGTTTCTTATCCGAATATATTCACGATGTTGTTTGGTTCTCAATTGTGCACTTATTTTTAACTCGAGAGAAGAGAAAATTAATCGATGAAAAATTAACTCGTGCAACGATTTTTAGTCATTA
>NW_025223882.1:230-816 GCF_014066325.1 Apis laboriosa
AACGATTCTCAAGAGAAGAGAAAATTTGTCAACCGACGAAAATTAAAAAATTAACTCGTGCAACAATTTTTAGCCATTACATCGAGTGATACATTTCTTACCCGAACGAGAAAATTTGTCAACCGATGAAAAATTAACTCATGCAACAATTTTTAGTTATTACATCGAGTGATATTACGTTTTTATCCGAATATATTCACAATGATGTTCAAACGATTCTTCTAATTGTGCACTTATTTGAACTCGAGAAAAGAGAAAATTTGTCAACCTATGAAAAATTAACTCGTGTAACAATTTTTCGTCATTACATCGAGTGACATTATATTCCTTACCCGAATATATTTACGATGATGTTCAATTCTCAATTCATTATGCACTTATTTGAACTCGAGAGAAGAGAAAATTAACCGATGAAAAATTAATTCGTGCAATAATTTCTCGCGATTACATCGAGTGATATTACGTTTTTATCCGAATATATTCACAATGATGTTCAAACGATTCTTCTAATTGTGCACTTATTTAAACATGAGAGAAGAGAAATTTGTCAACATTAAAAATTAACTCGTGCAACAATTTTTCGTCA
>NW_025223883.1:0-938 GCF_014066325.1 Apis laboriosa
CCCAATTATTTATCGTATTAATTATTATTTGCCTATATATATAATATGATCCACAAATTGGGTAAGAAACGAAAAATCAAA
Source organism: Apis laboriosa (assembly GCF_014066325.1). Lineage (NCBI taxonomy): Eukaryota > Metazoa > Arthropoda > Insecta > Hymenoptera > Apidae > Apis > Apis laboriosa. The sequence goes on from NW_025223883.1 coordinate 82, forward strand.
CGACGACGAAAAGACGAGAAAAACTCGATCGAGATTGTTGGATAACGACGATTAAAGACTTTGATTAAATTTAATTAAACTCGTATCCCAACTATGCCTCCTATTAATTATTATTTATCTATATATATAAAATGTGATCCACAAATTGGAAAAGGATCGAAAAGTCAAACGATGACCAAAAGTCACAGTATAAAATGGGTTAGAGAAGACGAGAAAAATTCGAGATTGCTGGATAACAACGATTAAAGACTTTGATTAAATTTAATTAAACTCGTATCCCAAGTATACCTCGTATTAATTATTATTTATATATAAAATGTGATCCACGAATTGGGAAAGGATCGAAAAGTGAAACGACGACGAAAAGTCACAAGTGTGAAATGGATTAGAGAAAAACTCGATCGAGATTGTTGGATAACGACGATTAAAGACTTTGATTAAATTAAACTCGTATCCCAACTATGCCTCCTATTATTATTTATATATATATAATATATATATAAAATGTGATCCACAAATTGGGAAAGGATCGAAAAGTCAAACGATGACCAAAAGTCACAGGTGTGAAATGTGATCCAAAAATTGGGAAAGAATCGAAAAATTAAACGACGACGAAAAGTCATAGGTACGAAATTGTTAGATAACGACGATTTAAAACTTCGATTAAGTTTAATTAAATTCATAATTCCTAAATGTCTCGTATTAATTATTATTTGCCTATATACATGATTCACAAATTGAAAAAAGATCGAAATATCAAACGACGACGTCAAAAGTCACAGGTGTGAAATGGGTTAAAGAAGACGAGAAAAATTCAAGATTGCTGGATTAAAGACTTCGAACGATTAAGTTTAATT
>NW_025223884.1:0-396 GCF_014066325.1 Apis laboriosa
TTAAACGAAATCTCGATATCTAACGCGTAATCTTTTCTCCTCTACGAATCGAAAATGAAATTATAAATAAATTATATCTCTCGGAATATTCTTCTCGTAACTAACTTTTATAAATATTTTTTACACGAAATAATACATGTGCAATATGCAATCTTCTTTCTTCTATTCGCAATCAAGATGGCGAATTTCCTAAATTTTTTTATATCTCTTAAAATATTCTTCTCGTAGCGAACTTTTAAATATTTTTTAAACGAAATCTCGATATCTAACGCGTAATCTTTTCTCCTCTACGAATCGAAAATGAAATTATAAATAAATTATATCTCTCGGAATATTCTTCTCGTAACGAACTTTTAATAAATATTTTTTACACGAAATAATACATCTGATGTCTAA
>NW_025223885.1:0-960 GCF_014066325.1 Apis laboriosa
CTTACGCCTTCTTTACACTCACTTTCAACACTATTCAACATTCGTCCCCAACCGATATTCTCTTATTGTGGTGACATCCTATCCAGCCTTAGGCAACGGGTTAACACAGATATTGAATCGAAAAGGAATCAATTGCAACACAAGATCTTCGAAACCGATCTTCGAAATCCGTTTACCAGAACACGGATGGTAATTAGCGCGTGATATTTCTGGCGGACAACACTGGGTATTTTATTAATAGATTACAAATTGCGCGATGACCGACCAATTATCCCAAATTATCATGGTCTTGTTCCCCCCCTGTCTTCTCGAAAACGCGATTCCGGCCGCGCGTCTGTCAACATGGCGATACATCCGCCTCAGCCGTTGTCACCGAAACCTCTACAGTCTTCTCGACAAATTCATTCTATCTTTATCTCTAGGCCCGCTCGACTTTAGAACGGTTTCTGTTTCTCTTGGAAGAGATTCGATTCCTCGTGTAATTATCCTCCTCCTCGTCACTGTTCCCTTTGGGGGACGAGTTGGGATTAATTGGGATGGAAGATTAAATATCGATGGATTTGCGAGGGGAAGATTGTTAAGAAAGAGAAGGTTTTTTAATACTTTGTATTAAAAATTTTTCAAAATTGTTGCAATGTGAATAAGGTAGATTAGATAGAATACCATATCAACATTATTTGCATTATTAATTTATAAAAATTAAATATATGAAAAAAGCTTGAATAATTGTTTCTTTTAATTTTTAATTACTTTTACCTCAATTATGCATTAGATAAATATATTTTACTTTTATTACACGATATGACATTTTCTTAATACATGTTTATTACAATTTAAAATAACCATAATAACATTATCTCCCTCTATTTTTCTTTTTTTCCCAATTAAATATACCAATATTTTTGACACACAATCAAGAATCAATATCTAATATTTTCTAAAGAAAATTTGTATTACAAG
>NW_025223886.1:0-338 GCF_014066325.1 Apis laboriosa
TCGAATAAGCTGATATGCATGCTACTTATTTTTGATTTTGCCTATCGATTTTTTAAATTTAGAATTACAATTTAATCTTGAGACAAACGTGTATATAATTTAAAGTTCTACATTTGTATATGTAAGTTATGTATTATTATCGTTCCATGATTTAATTTTTTTTCTTTTTAATCTACAACTAGGAAATTTCTTTTCTTTTTTTTAGTCTACAACTACGAAATTTCATTCAATCTAGTTCAATAAATTGCATTCGATCAAGAAAAAAACAATCAATTCATCTTTTTGTTTTTTTTTAGATCTGAAGAATGAAAAATCATTCTTTTTTAATAATATCTAAT
>NW_025223887.1:0-390 GCF_014066325.1 Apis laboriosa
AAGAGCAATCTTTCCCGCTTACAAGGCGTACCGGAAGTCCCGTGTATCTCCATAATTTTCGGAGATACAGCCGTTTTAATGAGGCACTGTTTTGAATATTCTAAAATTTCGTCTTCTCTATACGACCATAGCGAATGAACCGCCAGTGCTAGCGGAACCAATGAAGACTGTGTGTAAAGAGCAGTCTTTCCCGCTTGCAACGCGCACTGGAAGTCCCATGTATATCCAGTATTTTCGGAGATACAGCAGTTTTAATAAGGCACTGTTTTAAATATTCGAAAATTTCCTCGTTTTTATACGAATAGCGTATGAACCGTCCGTGCTACCGTAATCAGTGAAGACTGAGTCTAAAGTGCAACCTTTCCCGCTTGCAACGCGCACCGGAATTCC
>NW_025223888.1:0-1065 GCF_014066325.1 Apis laboriosa
CCACCCGATGGACCCGAGTTCAATTCCCCCACCAGGCAATTTCGGTTTTTCGTCACAATTTTTATAGTTTACAAAATATTCTTCTTTCCTCGATCACGTAACTTTTAAAATTAATATTTGACTCCGCTCTGATTAAGATTTAAATATTTTTTCAGGTCGAATAAAAGATTACATTGACTAATTTTCCAAATCGCTTTCGTTCTAGGAAACGTAAAAGTACAAAATATGTATTTGACATATGAGAAGAAATTATACAAAACCAATGAAATTAATTTCGAGAAAATAACAATTACATATTACTTTATTTTCTACTAACATTGGTAGAATTTTAAATATTATACAACAGAAATGGGGGATATGGACGACAAGAAATAAATGCGCGCAATATGGCAAGATGAATCTTCGCAAATATGACATCCAAATTTGGACAACTAATTGTGTGTAATTTGCACCGAAACTCGAATCCTGAACCCGCGTTAATTGGACTGTGTTATGTGTGTGTATATATATATATATATATACAACAGCAGAGAGAGAAAATTTCTGAATTATGTTAATGGGGAGGGATGCATCTGAATTTCTCTCACAACGTTTTGAAAAATTGATTTACCTTTCAAATTAATTATTAAAATCTTTCTTATTCGAATACTAATATTACTTGGATCTAAAAAATCAATATGAAATACACGTAATAAAATCACAAAAAGAAGAGAAGTACTTTGCATAATAAAAAATACTCCAATTTCCGTCAATTTTGATCTTCTAACAACTCTCGACCCTACAAATTAGCTACACCCAGCAAATTAGTTACACCATAGCGCGGTTTTGTCGAAAACCAACATCGCCCCACTTACGATTTATCCATATTCATTAGCGGTTCACACGGGCTTGTCTACCAATCAGCGCCGATAATTATCCGCGTAATTAGGCCGAGAGCTAGGTTCAAACATAAATGGGGCATCCTGTATTTCGCTTAGATATCCCCAGAAATTGGAGCAATATTCCATTTATTTTATTATTTATTTTTTTCACGCGTACAAAATCATCCATCGTATCACAATCCAA
>NW_025223889.1:0-881 GCF_014066325.1 Apis laboriosa
GCATAGATCGTTCTAAGAATATATTAACACCCCGTATATAGAAAAAGGAGAGAGAGAGAGAGAGAGATGTCGGTGGTGAACCATAGCTTCCACCGAGATACGGATGGAAAAAGGAGGGTAAAAAGTAAGAGACAGGGAGGAGAAGTGGAAGAAAAGAGGGAGAAAAGAGACAGATCCATTTGCGAAATGCTCATCGACCGTCTTTGGCCCTTTTCTCGATGCTCTGACCCCCTCCCTCTTCTACGGTGACTCGGCTAAGGAAAGGGGGTTTTTCGAGAACGCGTCGAGTAGGATTACTTTGATTCGTTTTGGCTTGCAGATTTGACCCTCGCCATCGACGATCTCTGCAAGTTCTGTGGAATAGAAAAGGGATCGAAAATTAGGAAGAACTAGACGATACGATGAGAAAAATTTAGTAAGCATTTTGATTTACTTTTTAATTTTTATTACTCGCATGAAAGTCACGAAGAATTTGATTTAGAGTTTCATATTTACGATGTAAAGTGTCTTTTATGTAAAATTAATTCAGAGGAAAATAAAAAAATTAGAATAATATCAAATTATATATATAATGCATTAATAAATATTTTAAAATTAATTGTAATCGTTTTTATTTTTGTTCGTTACTTTAATCATTTAGCATACTTTACCTATATAGAAAATAGGTATATTTTCGAATTTTTAAAATCCTTTCCATCTTATATAAAAGATCGAAAATCTTATTTGAATATTACAAAATGGAATTGCAATTCAAGATTAAAAAATATCAATACGCGTCTAATGTAACTTTTTAAATTTAATGCTACGAATATCGCAATCGAACAATCAATTACAAGATCAATTTCAATTTAACCAACAACAACCAGTTCAAACTCCCCCCT
>NW_025223890.1:0-732 GCF_014066325.1 Apis laboriosa
GAAGAGGAATTGATAATTTTCTGTGTGAAGGGGAATTGATAAATTTCTGTGTGAAAAGAAATTTATGAATGATAGTGTGAAGAGGAATTGATGAATGATAGTGTGAAGAGGAATTGATGAATGATAGTGTGAAGAGGAACTGATAAACTTCCGTGTGAAAAGAAATTGATGAATGATAGTGTAAAGAGGAATTGATAAACTTCCGTGTGAAGAGGAATTGATAAATTTCTGTGTGAAAAGAAATTTATGAATGATAGTGTGGAGAGGAATTGATGAATGATAGTATGAAGAGGAACTGATGAATGATAGTGTGAAGAGGAATTGATAAATTTCCGTGTGGAGAAAAATTGATATATTTCCGTGTGAAGAGGAATTGATAAATTTCTGTATGGAGAGGAATTGATAAAATTCCGTGTGAAGAGGAATTGATGAATGATAGTGTGAAGAGGAATTGATAAATGATAGTGTGAAGAGGAATTGATAAATTTCTGTGCGAAAAGAAATTTATGAATGATANTGTGAAGAGGAATTGATAAACTTCCGTGTGTAAAGAAATTGATGAATGATAGTGTGAAGAGGAATTGATAAATTTCTGTATGAAGAGGAATTGATAAATTTCCGTGTGAAAAGAAATTTATGAATGATAGTGTGAAAAATAATTGATGAATGATAGTGTGAAGAGGAACTGATAAACTTCCGTATGAAGAGGAATTGATAAATTTCTGTGCGAAG
>NW_025223891.1:0-299 GCF_014066325.1 Apis laboriosa
AAAATTATATAGAAAATATTATAAAGAAAATTATATAGAAAATATTATAAAGAAAATAATATTATAAAAAAAATATTGTATTTCATTTTGACTTGCATCGATAACTTTTAGCAATAATTTTACTTATATCTTCGGAACGTAAAGAATACAATGAAAAAAAGCGAAAATTGTTTATAATCCCAAACGACATGCGAACGATGATAACTATTGTCAAATAGGATATATAACTAAAGGATGTTAATAATATGTGCTTAAAACTGATATACTCATATTGAAAATAGTAAAATTGTAATTTCTGT
>NW_025223892.1:0-398 GCF_014066325.1 Apis laboriosa
AATATTTATTGTAAAGATACTATAAAATATATAAATACTATAAAATATATAAAAATATAGATATTTTCTAAATATTTATCTTCTAAATATTTATAAAGTTATTATAAAGATTGTATATTGTAAAGATACTATAAAATATATATAAAAATATTCTTTATAAAGATTGTATAATATAGTACCATATCCATGTTGTCCATGGGAGAGCTTTGAATTAGAGAAAGAAGGAATCTTAATAAAGTGATATTTTATTGTAAAGATACTATAAAATATATAAAATATTCTTTATAAAGATTATAAAGATACTATAAAATATATATAAAAATATTCTTTATAAAGATATTATAAAGAATATTATAAAATATATAAATATAAAAATATTTTTTATAAAGATATTATAA
>NW_025223893.1:0-316 GCF_014066325.1 Apis laboriosa
TGTACGAATTTTAACCCTTTGCACTCGAGGCAGCAACTCCAGACTCAGACCCGCGCATTCGATGTGTTCGGTGGCCTCATAAGATAAGATTACACTTCATAAGATTATACATAAATGGTTTAGGAACTTGTATCGTTATAGAGAACAATTTAATGTACGAATTTTAACCCTTTGCACTCGAGGCCTCAAACCAGCAACTCCAGACTCAGACCCGCGCATTCGATATATTTGATGACCTCATAAGATAATTACTCATAAGATTATACATAAAGATTATACATAAAATTTAGGAACTTGTATCGTTATAGAGAACAAT
>NW_025223894.1:0-261 GCF_014066325.1 Apis laboriosa
AGATTAGTAATCTCTTGATTTTTTATTTTTATTAAATTTTGAATTAAACAGAGTTGAATCAATAATCAAAATTGTGTTTTTTTTGTAACTAATATAATGTATTTTATATTTCTTTAAAGGTACTGTCATCATATCATCCTTTGGATTTTTGAAAAAAACATTTTATGGTCGCGCGCAATGCGATCGGTAGAATCAGTGTTTGTTTCGTAATAAAGTATTTTTAATATTTCTTAGAGCACAGCTGCTCTTATTCAATATTTA
>NW_025223895.1:0-202 GCF_014066325.1 Apis laboriosa
CAAGAATCCTAATTTCAGCGATCTGTGAATGGAAATATCGTTGAGCGTAACGTTTCTATTCTGATATACGAGTTTCGATGAACTCCGCTGTGAAAATTCGATTTTGCACGAAATTGCATTATTCCGTCATGAAAATCAGAATTACGGCGAATTCTATGTCGAAAACGTTTTGACATACCATAACTAGCACTAACCCGCTTAG
>NW_025223896.1:0-234 GCF_014066325.1 Apis laboriosa
GATGAATTTTTTTCTTATAAAAAAAAAAAAATATTCATGTATTTGTTACATAAAAGTCATCGACGTTAATATTTGTCTTATTCCAATAATGTATAATATGGAGTTTAATTTTTAATTTTATGATTTTAGGAAAACTTACACGACATTTAAGAACACTGGAGGAACTCAAAACTTCCTTCATCACTTCACCACAAGAAAACACGCGATGCAGTTGGATTCTAACGAAACGAGTGT
>NW_025223897.1:0-5039 GCF_014066325.1 Apis laboriosa
ACCTGGGCACGTGAGTGAGATCGTGGCAATGAACACGGAAGGGGTTAAACCTGAAAATCCTGAACTAAAAAGATATTATAAGTATCTATTTTTTCTCTGACGGACTAATATTCTTTATTTTATCACCTATTTTCACTTTAAATTTTACTTAAATGACTCTAATTTTATTAAATAATAAAATTATGATATCTAATATGCAAAAGAAAAATAAATAAGAAATTTATTTATAGCAAGAAATACTAAATGCAAAATAAAATTATTGAATTAAATATTAAAGTTAACATTAATAGAAATAACCTCAGGCGATTCCTTCATTAAAACATAGTTTCGAAAATAAGAAACACAATGTTCAATATTATTGTTTTGATTCCGAAATCTACCTGTCGCGATATATCTTCTTGCACATTTTCATATACAAAGGAAATAAAATTAAAATTTTTTATTTCGTATGCTTGTTGAAAATTGAAAATAGAATAATTAAGAAATATTGTATAAAGCAAAATGTAAAAAAGAAAAGAAAATTTTTATTTTATTACTATTTAAAAAAATGCGATGTGCAAGAAGATCTAGCCTGAGCTAATAAATAAAACACAGAAAATGTTACTACTCACAGGTATAATAAATATACCTGTGGTCACTATGCTCGTTGCAAAAATCTACGTATACAACCAGTCACTCGTGTCGATTCGGACCTTTCATCCTACGACATGATTGAGTGACCGGAGGAACATAAATGCATGCGACTCACCCTTAGATGCCAAGAATATTGGCAGGAGGATGTTGCAAGGAGGATCTGTAACAAAAAACGAAACAACATAATTTAAAACATAATCCAGATTGTTTAAAAAAATTGAATTCTAATTTAAAAATTAAAAATCTAATGATTTTATATTAAGATAAAAAAATAAGAATTTAAATAAAATAAAAGATTATTACCTCTTCGCGTGATGGATGACCGCCTTATTTTCTTGAGAAAAGCACTGACTCTAAACGAATTATTTAAACGCACAGTCTTTTAACGCGACCAATTAAATTAAATTCGGCGAACAAACACTGATTCTAATTTCGCGTTATTCATTAAAGAATTTAAAAAAACTTTTACGAAAGCAAACACTGACTCTACTGATCGTATCGCGCGCGGTTACAAAAATTTACTGAAAATAAAATTGTATAAAATTGTAGGGAGGGATGGAGTGGAAAAAAAAGTAAAATATTCTTCGATATTTTTCCTTTTTTTTCTTTCTTCTTTCAAACATTTGTTTAAGAAAATACTGCTATGAGTTGTAAGATAAGATTTTTTAACGTTCAAAAATATTTATGAATTATTTGAAAAAATTTGGAAATTTATTTTGAATAATTATTTATTTTGAATAATATTGGAAAAATTACGTTATAATTGTTCGCTATCAAAATTTAGATTATAATTAATTATAATAAATTATGTCGCGAATTATAAATATTCGAAATTTCTTGTAAAATAATCAAAATTTTAGTTAAAAGTTAAGCATACAATAATAAATTAAACTTAAACTTAAAACTAGTATAGTTCTTAGCTTGGCATCAGTTTTCAAAAACTAATCTTTCTAATATAATTCTAATACAACATTTTTAATGTAATATTTTTAATAATTTGAATAATGTAAAATGAAAACCGATGCCAATTACCGGGTCTCACCAACGGGGAGGTGACTACGTCGAGACCCACATAATTATATTTATTATATAAATTATTACAATATATATAATAAACATATCACATATATATTATAATATATAATTATATGTAAATAAATTAAACAATAAATATAAAATTAAAAGAAAATAATAAATTAAAATATAAATCAAATTAAAATTTTTAAATAAAAATTAAAGATTGAAAGTTAAACAAAATTAAAAATTTTAACCAAAATTAAAAGAAAATTTAAAAATTAAAATTGAAAGTAAAAGTGAATCGAAAGTAAAATTAAATAAAATTAAAAAAAATTAAAAAGTAAATATTTACAGAAGTATAAATAGAAATTGAATGATAAAATAAATTAAAAATAAAATAAAAATTAAATCAAATCAATAATAAATAACAATTAAACATTGAAAGTTAAAATGAATTGAAAATAAAATTAAATAAAATTTAAAAAAATTAAAAAATAAATATTTAAAAAAATAAAAATAAAAATTGAATGATAGAGTAAATTAAAAATAAAATAAAAATTAAAAATTAAAAATTAAATCAAATTAATCAACTAAAAAAATGTAATGTGAATTAAATAATTTAAATGTAAAAATGTAAAGTTAATGTAAATTAAAAATTAAAAATTAGATAAAATAAAAAGTTAAAGCAAAAAAGGAAAAATGTATGTATGTAAATAAATATAAGAATGTTGTAATGTAATGTAAATAAATGTAAAAAAATGTAAATGTAAATAAATATAAGAATAAATAATAAATTATTCTCAATGTTATAAACTTTCAGTTCAAATGTTATGATTTCGATGTTAACGCGACGCGAGTTCGATGTGAAATGAATGCTCTCGCCCGTCCTGTACCCTATTTATACAAGCGCGTGAGCCGAAGTCGAACGAAAATATACGACCTTTTCCGATTTTATCAAAATAGATTTTTCGAATATATTAATGAATGATTTATCAATTTTTAGATTTTTACTGTTAATTTATGAATTTTATAATAATTTTTATATTTTTATTGTTAATTTATGGACTTAATAACATATTAGGATATTATATATAATAATTAAAATATATTTTCACGAAATAAAGTAAAATTTTGTATTTTATAATATCAATTTTCGATTTAAAATTATGTTAAAAATTTCTTCGTATTATTTTATGCGAAAAATAATAATAAAATAACGAATAGATTTATATGATCAATAATTTAATAAATTTTAAACTTTTATTCTAATTTATTTACCGAATAATTTATTATAGTATAGTAATATAAAATAGTAAATATAATAAATCGCATAATTACTTTTTTTCTTCTTAATTTAAAAATATAATTTAATAAATAAAAAATAAAATTCTTAATTTTATTTTATTATTATTATTAATTTTATTTTATTATTTTATTAGTATCTGCAGTCTAATCTATTAATAATTAATCTAAATAATAAAAAGAAATTATATTTTAGACTACCCTGCAGATATGCGTAATTCTTCGCTTATTATCGTTTTTCGAAAACTATTAATGGTGAAATATAAATTAAAATATTTCGAAAAATTGCTAATGGAATATTTAAAAGATATTTTTTTAAATATAAACTTTGAAAAGCGATTACTAGGTCTCACCAACGATGAATCATAACTACGCATCGAGACTTATCTGAAAAAAACAAATTTATATATATATAAATTATATATAAAAATTATATAATATAATATATAATATATATAATTATTATATAATATAATATATAATATATATAATTATTATATAATATAAAATTATATAATTATATAAAAATTATATATATAAAATTTATTTAACAAAATGGTTAATACATTAAATTTATCAATTAATTATCTATAAATTAAATTTCAAATGTAAAAAAAAAAAAATTTGATAAAAATAAATTAAAAATATAGAAAAATTATATCGAAATTAAAAAAATATTACTTAATATATAATTATATTTATATTATATTATCGTTTATATTGAATATAATAAATATAATAAAAATATTAAAATCTAAATCTTAATATTAAATCTTAAATCTATCTTATGTTACACTTAAAATTAGAACGTAAATTTAAGATGCGCGTATCTTATTATTTATATCGAATATAATAAATTATAATAAAAATATTAAAAATCTAAATCTTAAAACTAAATATTAAATCTGTTTGCAACTTCCATATAAAGAATAGTCTAGATCAACGTAAATGAAAAAAGCGAAAAAAGTAAACTTAAAAAACTTGTAATCATTTATTTATTATTTAATTTAAAAAAAATTGTAATATACAAAAAGCAGTTAATTATTATAAGATAATTAATTATTGTAAGGTAAAAAAAAACTCAAATATAGGAAAAAAATTTAAACTCAAAGTTAAAATAATCTAAAAGAACTAAAACATAAAAAAAGAATTTAATAAATATAATCTAAATCAAGATAATAGAAAAACAATTAAATTTATAAAATTTACAATATTAAATTTTTATTTTATACGTTGCAGCTTTATTGGATTAACTTAATTATTATATCAATTTATTCTGTTAATTTATTATGATAAATATATTATTTTAGATTTTTTCAACTAGTTAGGAATAATTAATTTCTTCCTCTATGTTTTTCATTTTTTTTTTATTTTATAATAGTTAATATCTATCTTATATTTTCCTCTTGTGTCTATATATATATATCCATTATTTATATATTATAAAATTAAATTCTTTTATACGTTGCAACATATAGAAAAAGAATTTAACATTGTCATACATATATACTGAAGAAACCAAAAAAATATAATATAAACATTAATTAAACTAAAACATAAAAAAAGAAACATAATAAAAAAAGAATTTAACACAAATATGATCTAAATCAAGAAAATACAAAAACAATTAAATTAATCAAATTTACAATATTAAATTCTTTTTTTATATATTGAAGCTGTATAATATTTATTTAGTTATTATATTAAATTTCTTATTTATGTTTTTTTTTTTCTAGTTCAATTAATATTTATTCTAAATTCTTTTTTGATATTTTAGTTCTTGTAGATGTTTTTTAACTTTGAGAATAGATTCTTTTCCAATATTTTAATCTTTTTTCATTTTTTAATAGTAAACTTTTATGTTATATTCTCTCCTTATGTTTGTATATGTATTTATCATTTGTATATTATAAAATTAAATTCTTTTATATGCTGCAACATATAGAAAAAGAATTTAACATAGCAATACATAATTAATGAATAAAATATAAAAAGAGACTATAGTATAGAAATTAATTAAATAAAAACATAAAAAAAGAAACATAATAAAAAAAGAATTTAACAGAAATATTAATAAAGTCTAACAT
>NW_025223898.1:0-344 GCF_014066325.1 Apis laboriosa
CAATTAATATACAATAACACACATTATTAAGTATAAAGGAAAATTTATCTCTGAAGAGCCAAAAATTGCACACATACAAATTTCTCTGAGATGAAGAAATTGAAACAATATACACTGCACCATAATCATAAATATATATTTGAATATTTGAAAAATAGATTAATTATTTTAATCAATTAATATACAATAACACACACTATTAAGTATAAAGAAAAATTTATCTCTGAAGAGCCAAAAATTACAAAGATTACTACAAATTTCTATGAACGTTGTATTCATCTTTATTCTCGAGACGAAGAAATTGAAACAATATACTGCACCATAATCATAAATATTTGAAAAAT
>NW_025223899.1:0-249 GCF_014066325.1 Apis laboriosa
CTTATTCATCTGATGTCAGAATTTATTATAGAGTATATTCTACGTGTCTGCTTTTCATTTTAAGACAAGTTTAAGATTATTTTATAATTACATACTGTATAATACATCGTTATTATAAATTAAAAATTATATAAAATTTTATTTGAAACATTATTAGAAAAAAAGAGTAGAAATATCTATACTATTTGCAAAAATAAAAATAAAATGAAACTAAACATAATATCTTCAATATTGTTTTTAATATTTTTA
>NW_025223900.1:0-1158 GCF_014066325.1 Apis laboriosa
ATTTTTATATAACGATCGAGAAATTCTCGAAAGGCTTTTCGAAGAAATTTTTATGTAACGAATCGTTGATTGAGGAATCCTCAAAAAATTTTTCGAAAAAATTTTTATGCGTTGTTACGAATCGTCGAATCATTGATCGAGGAATCCTCAAAAAATTTTTCGAAGAAATTTTTATGCCTTGTTACGAATCGTCGAATCGAGAAATCCTCAAAAGCTTTCCAAATAAATCTTAATGCAGTCAATGCGTTGTTACGAATCGTCGAATCGTTGATCGAGAAATCCTCAAAGGCTTTCCAAATAAATTTTAATTCAGTCAATGCGTTACGAATCGTCGAATCGTTGATGGAGGAATCCTCAACAAATTTTTCGAAGAAATTTTTATGCGTTGCTACAAATCGTCAAATTGTTGATCGAGAAATCCTCAACAAATTTTTCGAAGAAATTTTTATGTAACGAATCGTTGATCGAGGAATTCTCAAAAGGCTTTCCGAAGAAATTTTTACATAACGATCGAGAAATTCTCGAAAGACTTTCCGAAGAAATTTTTACATAACGATCGAGAAATTCTCAAAAGGCTTTTCGAAGAAATTTTTATGCGATCAATGCGTTGTTACGAATCGTCGAATCGTTGATCGAGGAATCCTCAAAAAATTTTTCGAAGAAATTTTAATGTAACGAATCGTTGATCGAGGAATTCTCAAAAGGTTTTCCGAAGAAATTTTTATGTAACGATCGAGAAATTGTCGAAAGACTTTTCGAAGAAATTTTTATGTAACGAATTGTTGATCGAGAAATCTTCAAAAAATTTTTCGAAGAAATTTTTATGCGTTGTAACGAATCGTCGAATCGAGAATAACGAATCGTTGATCGAGAAATCCTCAACAAATTTTTCGAAGAAATTTTTATGCGTTGTTACGAATCGTCGAATCATTGATCGAGAAATTCTCAAAAAATTTTTCGAAGAAATTTTTATGTAACGAATCGTTGAAATCGAGAAATTCTCAAAAGGCTTTCCGAAGAAATTTTTACATAACGATCGAGAAATTCTCGAAAAGCTTTTCGAAGAAATTTTTATATAACGAATCGTTGATCGAGGAATCCTCAAAAAATTTTTCGAAGAAATTTTCATGTAACGAATCGTTGATCGAGGAATTCTCA
>NW_025223902.1:0-353 GCF_014066325.1 Apis laboriosa
ATTAATTTCTGAAGAATCTTGAAAAAAAAAAGAGAAGAAATATCTCCAGTCTTCGATTAATTTCCAAAACAATATTACATGAAAGAAGCAAAGCAGATTGGAAAGGAAAAAATTAAAATCTGATCACGTTTTGAAACTTTTATAATAATCTCCGAAGAAATTCTTTCTAATATAATTTTAATACTAAATCTATTCGAAAGAATCGAACATCATCTCTAAAAACCACGATTAATTTCTGAAGAATCTTGAAAAAAAAAGAGAAGAAACGTCTCCAGTCTCAACGATTAATTTCCAAAACAATATTACATGAAAGAGGCAAAGCAGATTGGAAAGGAAAAAATTAAAATATTAAT
>NW_025223903.1:0-1928 GCF_014066325.1 Apis laboriosa
AACAAAAAAAAAAAAAATATAAGCAGAAAGTTAATACTGAAACAAATTTCGATTCACAAAGTTTCTCTGTTTTTCTTGATTTCTGGTAATAACAATTTTATAAATCTATGTGTCTTATCTTTTAAAATTCTTGTAACTTTCAAGCAAAAAAATTATATGGCAAAATCCAATTCGTCGTCCTCACCTCGCTATTATCATCCCATTCGAAAAGGAAACAACAAAAAATATTCAAGGAAAGATTAATTATATCAAGAATAAACTAATAATTTGTAAACTTCTAAAATTGGAGGAACATCAACAAGCATTTCAATTTAAATTTCGATGCTTGTCAAATAATAAAATTTAACCTAAATTGAAGAATTGGTAAGTGTAAAAGTTTATAATGTCTATTTCAATAATTTATAAAAAAATTAAAATACTTCAATGCTATAAAATTTAATCTATTAATCTTACATATTAGAATAAGATTCTTTGAAAGTTTTTTGATTTATATTTAGCTTACAAATTTTCTGTCAAAAATGACAAATAAAAAGAAAAACTGATAAAAATATAATAAATTTAAAGAAGAAAATCCGGGATAAATTAAAAAAAAAATGATTGATAATAATTGATGTATCAAAGCATCTCTAGAAATTATAAAGAGATAATACTTCAAAAGTATATTATTTACTGCAATTACATGAAGATATATTTTACTAAAATAATTTTGTAAAAAATGATTTATAATATAATATAATGATTTATAATATAATTTTTAGGAAATACAAATGATGATAATACAAATCAAAGATTTTTCATAAATCATGAATTGTTGAGATAACAGATGTTGATTTATATTTAATAACAAGATTTATTAATTTGAATTGGTTATTCAATGAAGTCAATATTATATAAAATACTAATTTATGGACCAATTGCAAAATGCATTAATACCAATTGAATATCCGAAGCGGCAAAATCCGAAACAAATACATTCATTTGTTTCATTTAATTTTCTGAATGCAAAAGTATCCAGAAAACAATACAATATAATAATATTTAGTACAAGTAGGATTAGATATCAATTTTTTGCTTAATTTTAAAATTGATTCAATTGTTACTTATTTTAATTATAAACAGATTATTACTCACATCGAATCTATTTACTAGTGTACGAAAAAAAAATATCACAGCAATTTTCATAGAATGCAATGAAATTACTTCTTTCGGTGCATATATCTGAATATGAAGACAACATAGATATATTGGATGAAAAATAATAATAATTAAATAATTAAAACAAACCAAAACATATGGCATGTTTTAGTTTTTATTTTTTTTTTTATGTGGTCATAGCAGATAATTATCTAGAGAAAGAGATAATATTATTGAAGATGAAGATAACATAAATATATTAGATGAAGAATAATTAAAAGAAAAAATTAACAAGTAAACTATAAAATAAAATCAGTTATTTAATATTACTCCAAAACATATAGCATGTTTTAATTTTTATTTTTTTTTATGTGGTCATAACAGATAATTATCTAGAGGGATAAATAAGAATCGAAGAGATCCGGATTTCACGTTTTACAATATTCACAGTATTATCAAAAAAATTTCTGGCGAACTCTACGACAATCGAGGTTTCAGAAAAATCGTTATATTATCAAAATTGTTACAATTGCGACGCTTAAGATCATAATTGTAAAACCATTCCATGGGAAATTTGCGCAAACATGCATAAACCCGCCAAATCGAACAAATCTTCTACTAAAATAATATCTCTAAAAACTAAGAAGTTAGGAAAAAGCTTCAATAAAAACAATCAAAAGTATGGATAAAAAGATCAAGTCATATAAACACTATGTCATATAGTCACTAAGTCATATAACTAATATAGTTATATTAATCATATAGTCAGTGATTAATCATGTTCTTCAGATCAA
>NW_025223904.1:0-813 GCF_014066325.1 Apis laboriosa
GAATTTTCTTTTCTTCTTCTTCTTCTTCTTCTTCTTCTCGAAAACGCGGTTCTCCAAGAAACTTGGACGGACTGGACAAGGGTTGTTTCTTCTTCCTCAGTGGAAGAATCGAGTGCAGGCAAACTTTGGAAACCTATTATTCCGACGGATTTAACTTCGCCTCGTGTGCGTGATTCCTACGTGAAGCAGGATTTAAACGTTTCCCTCTTCTCTGGTAATATCTTATCAAGATTCTCCCCGAGATTCGAATTATTCATTTCTCGCAATAATCGTACGCGTTTATATACGTCTGGAACAACGTGTACCTGAAACAACGAGAAGATATGGAATATTATCGTTACCAAGAAAAAATAACTCTTAACCTCCACTTAAGTACCTCGTTATTTATTATCTTCTAAGATTACGTGACGTCAGTTCACTCGATCGAATCACTCGATTTTTATCGACATTTTCCAATCACTAATGTAATCCTGTTCTGAGATTTAATTAATTCCTCGTCGTGAGAACACATTTTACAATTTTTTCGATTCGAGTCAAATCATCACAGATATAAATTTTAAAAAGATTAAAGAAGAAAAGGAAAGAGAGAAAAGGTAGCGAAACAAAAGTGATTAGGAAAAAAAATTGGAAATGTAAAAAATGAGAGGGAAAAATTTTTTAAATATAAAAAATATCTTTCAAAAATATAAAATATCTTCTAAAAAGATTAAAGAAAAAAAGGAAAGAGAGAAAAAATAGCGAAACAAAGGTGATTAGGAAAAAAAATTGTAAAAAATGAGAGGGAAAAATTTTTTAAATATATAAAATATCTTT
>NW_025223905.1:0-493 GCF_014066325.1 Apis laboriosa
GAGAAAGCTTCTGTACTTCTTTTTATCCGTGTTGTAATAATGTAATAATGTAATGTTGTAATAATGTAATAATTTTAGATTAATAGATTACGTTTAATTTGTTTCTGATTATTACATTTTTTGTAATTTATATTAAAATCAATTGTTGTATTCTTCATTCCCTTTTCCTAATTCCGTTAATTCATTCCAATTTCTAATAGAATTATGAAGAACCTACTCATTTCTCTAGTTAAAGATTCAGATGAGCGGTACAATTACCCTTGCAAAGAAATATAATTTTCACATTTGTGTAACAATCACGAATCAAAAAATATACCTCCCCTAATTTGTTTCTCTAAATAGACAACGAAAATTGCGACAATTAATAAATATTATCATCATATTATTATCATATTATCATATTATCATATTATTTTAAAAAAATATTTTATGAAATATAATGTAAGAAAAAAGGTAAGGATGAAGTTTCCCAACATGGATCCTGAGTCGAGCG
>NW_025223906.1:0-234 GCF_014066325.1 Apis laboriosa
AATGAATATAAAGGCTTCAAATATATCGACAATTTTTGGAATAATAATTTTCTTAAATATTTCGTTTTATCAAGTTCCACAATTTAAATCCTTTAAAACTAATCCAAAGATTCTCAAATTAGACTTTTAAATATCTATTCAAACAATATTCATCCAATATTCATCATCCTTGTCTCGTAGATCCAAAAATAAATATAAATATATATTTGCATGCGTACATACGTCTATACACTT
>NW_025223907.1:0-237 GCF_014066325.1 Apis laboriosa
GTCCCATGTACCTCCAGCATTTTCGGAGATATAGCCGTTTTAATGAGGCATTGTTTTAAATATTCTGAAATTTCGTCTTCTTTATACGACCATAGCGTATGAACCGCTTATTCTACCGTAACCAGTGCAGAATGAGTGCAAAGAGCAATCATTCCCGCTTGCAAGGCGCACAGGAAGTTCCATGTATCTCCAGCATTTTCGGAGATACAGCCGTTTTAATGAGGCACTGTTTTAAAT
>NW_025223907.1:302-370 GCF_014066325.1 Apis laboriosa
GCAAAGAGCAATCTCTCCCGCTTGCAACGCGCACAGTAAGTCCCGTGTACCTCCAGCATTTTCGGAGA
>NW_025223908.1:0-282 GCF_014066325.1 Apis laboriosa
TTCACGATACTCGAGATAAAAGAAATGGATCATATTCCAAAGTTCCATCGACAGAAAGACAGAATCTTTGACTAAAATTTCTTTGGGGAAAAAAAAAAGGAAAAATCTTCGAACTTTACCTTCGATTCTTCGATATTCACGATACTCAAGATAAAAGAGATGGCTCGTGTTCCATCGAGAAAGAAAGAAAGAATCTTTGATTGAAATTTCTNAAAAAAAAAAAAAAAAAGAAAAAAGAAACAGGAAAAAATCGCTCTCATCCATCAGGGATTATCGAAAAAT
>NW_025223909.1:0-282 GCF_014066325.1 Apis laboriosa
AATATTTAAAACTGTGCCTTATTAAAACGGCAGTATCTCCGAAAATGCTGGAGAAACATGGGACTCCTGTAGCGCGATGCAAGCGGGAAAGATTGCTCTTTATACTCAATCTTCACTGGTTACGCTGGCACCAGCGGTTCATACGCTATGGTCGTCTAAAGAAGACGAATTTTCAGAATATTTAAAACAGTGCCTTCATAAAACGGCTGTATCTCCGAAGATACTGGAGATACAGGGGACTTCCGGTGCGCTTTGCAAGCGCGAAAGATTGCTCTTTACACT
>NW_025223910.1:0-193 GCF_014066325.1 Apis laboriosa
CTTCTTTCTCTCTCTCTCTCTCTCTCTCTCTTCCCGAGGTTCGTGTTCGTTCACCCGAGTGACGCACGAGCTAGTTATCACCTTCGTTAAAAATTCGCAACAGTTCGCCGGCGATGAAGAGTGTGGCGACGCGACGGCTTCGTTTCGAATCAATTTCCAACCCCCTCGATTAAAATTTCCATTCCCCTGCGAG
>NW_025223910.1:274-398 GCF_014066325.1 Apis laboriosa
AAAAACAAAAACAAAAAAGAAGAAAGAAGGCTTGCCGATCAATAGACGGGTTGAAAAATAGCCGCCGATATGAAACGTTCGTTCGAACCGGGCGCAATTACCTTAATTAACAGGGAGAATAAGG
>NW_025223911.1:0-857 GCF_014066325.1 Apis laboriosa
CGTCTCTTCATCTATGATTTCTTAAAAATCTTTATTAGTACACGGAATTAAGAGAAAATGAAAGAATTTTAGACTTTCCGATAGTTTTCGTACTACCGTTTCGTATCAACTACGATCTTCGTGTCTGGAATATGATTTAATCAAAACCGATATTAGTTAACAGAATTAACTGAAAAGAATGAATTTCCGTCCTAATAACAGTTTTCGATCCNGTCAACCATGTTTTCCGTCTCTTCATCTATGATTTCTTAAAAATCTATATTAGTACACAGAAATAACAGAAAATGAAAGAATTTTCGACTTTCCGATAGTTTTCGTATTACCGTTTCGAATCAACTACGATCTTCGTGTCTGGAATATGTTTTAATCAAAACCGATATTAGTTAACAGAATTAACTGAAAAGAATGAATTTCCGTCCTAATAACAGTTTTCGATCCAGTACTTGATGTCAACCACGTTTTCCGTCTCTTCATCTATGATTTCTTAAAAATCTATATTAGTACACGGAATTAATAGAAAATGAAAGAATTTTGGACATTCCGATAGTTTTCGTACTACCGTTTCGTATCAACTACGATCTTCGTGTCTGGAATATGATTTAATCAAAACCGATATTAGTTAACAGAATTAACTGAAAAGAAGAATTTCCGTCCTAATAACAGTTTTCGATCCTTTACTTGATGTCAACCATGTTTTCCGTCTCTTCATCTATGATTTCTTAAAAATCTATATTAGTACACAGAATTAACAGAAAATGAAAGAATTTTCGATTTTCCGATAGTTTTCGTATTACCGTTTCGAATCAACTACGATCTTCGTGTCTTTAATATGTTTTAATCAAAACCGATATTAGTTA
>NW_025223912.1:0-247 GCF_014066325.1 Apis laboriosa
CACCGAAAATGCTGGTGGTACATGAGACTTCCTGTGCGCGTTCCAAGCGGGAGAGATTGCTCTTTGCACTCATTCTTCACTGGTTACGTTAGGACAAGCGGTTCATACGCTATGGTCGTATAAAGAAGTCGAAATTTCAGAATATTTAAAAGAGTGCCTCATTAAAACGGCTGTATCTCCGATAATGCTGGAGATACATGGGACTTCCTGTGCGCCTTGCAAGCGGCAAAGATTGCTCTTTACACTG
>NW_025223913.1:0-245 GCF_014066325.1 Apis laboriosa
TTTCTCCTATAATACGCAATTGTTGCTCAAATAAAATGTGGATGCAAGAGAATGCAAAAATATATACTAAAAATATATTTTGCACGTCGAAACATGTTTCCTCTGCTCTTTCCATTCCACATATTTCTACTTTCTACAAAAGTATCGTGATAAAAAAAATCTTTTCTTAACTTCTTCTTATTTTTAACAACCGTTTCTTAAATCTATTTACTTACAACAAATCTACTTATTTTCATATTATTTCT
>NW_025223914.1:0-202 GCF_014066325.1 Apis laboriosa
AAAAAAAAAAAATATGAAATATAAACTTACTGAAGCATCCTATCATTTATAAGCGATGCACAAAATTTAGTTAACAATCTAATACATAATCAAAGTTAAATTTAAAAAGTTTAAATTATTTATGGAAGTATATTGAATTTATTAAACAAAATATATTTACTAATGTAGAAGTTTTTTTTTTAAGGATAACTTTAAACGATTT
>NW_025223915.1:0-399 GCF_014066325.1 Apis laboriosa
AGAAAAAAAAAATTATTATACGATTTTCAACAATATTCAATAATGAAAAATGACAGAATTAATTATAATAAATCGAAGAAAAGTGACTTTTTTAGAAAAATACTTTTACTTTGAACAAATTCTTCTCGATTCTTTTCGATTCGCGAAATGCAGAGAGGGAATTTTTTGAACCTCTCGTTGACTATTTCTACATTATCCTTAATAATTTTCTGTCTTATCTCTATTCTAAAGAAAAAAAAAAACACAGAAAATTATTACACGATATTCAATAATAAGAAATGACAAAATTAATTATAATAAATCGAAGAAAAGTGACTTTCTTTTAGAAAAATACTTTCACTTTGAACAAATTCTTCTCGACTCTTTTTGATTCGCGAAATGCAGAGAGGGAATTTTTTG
>NW_025223916.1:0-200 GCF_014066325.1 Apis laboriosa
TATATTGGTTTTCGGTAAAAAAATCCTAGTTATAGCGAAGTCTGCTTCGAGATATATCTGAGAGTGACGTTTTCACTATGATATTCGAGCTTCGATGAATTCGGCTGTGAAAATTCGATTTCGTTCATAATTGCATATCTTCGACACGAAAATCGGATTTACGGCGATTTTTCTATATCGAAAACGTTTGATGATTCGTT
>NW_025223917.1:0-222 GCF_014066325.1 Apis laboriosa
CATATAAATAAAAAATTGTGATTATATTTTGAAATTAAACTAAATTAATTAAATATCTATAGTTAAATATTCGCCGTCCGATAATTATAATTTTATATAAGAATTTTATATAAGTCAAAAGAAAATTTTTAACATTTACTATTATTGAAAGTATTATCGATTTATATTTTATATTTGGTATCTGTATTTAGTATGCTGTCTTTATATAATATTTTAATATAA
>NW_025223918.1:0-149 GCF_014066325.1 Apis laboriosa
ATAAAAGATCGTGTGAGGAGGAATTGATAAATTTTATAGCTTTAAAAAGTACTGAATTCAGTTGGGAAATGTAATTGATAAATTTCCGTGTGAAGAGGAATTGATAAATTTCGGTGTGAAGCGGAATTGATAAATTTCCGTGTGAAGAG
>NW_025223918.1:191-320 GCF_014066325.1 Apis laboriosa
TCTGTGTGAGGAGGAATTGATAAATTTCGGTGTGAAGCGGAATTGATAAATTTCGGTGTGAAGCGGAATTGATACATTTCTGTGTGAAGAGGAATTGGTAAATTTCCGTGTGAAGAGGAATTGATAAAA
>NW_025223919.1:0-1125 GCF_014066325.1 Apis laboriosa
TATTCTATACAAAATGAATAGAATTTTAATAAGCAATTAGATTGTAAATAATTCTTATATTAATTTAAATTGATGATAAAATTAATAATAATATTTACATAAGTTCTACTCTTTAAAAAAGTTCTTCTCTTTAAAAAAAAAACAGAAGCAAAGAATTGAGTATTCAAATATATCTATTGTTGTAAATTTATTATATTTATAAATTGTTGTAAATTTATTATATTTATAATATCATACACAAGTCATATTAAAAAAATATAAATAGAAATTAAAAATAATTTTTTTAAGGAAAATATTTCATATTCCATGCTACAATAAAAAACAGAAACATTAAAATATATATAGAAAAGAAATATATAGAAATATATAGAAAACTTTACAGTTTTGAATTTTCTTTTACATAATTTGAAATTTATTTATAATTTATGTTTTAATATTTTTATCTATATTAAAACTTAAATGATTAAATTTATATTAATTAAGTACATTAATAAGTATATTAGTAGTATGTACATTACATACAAATTAAATAGATTATTGTAAATTTTCAAATGTATTATAAATTATATGATTACGTTATATTGTTTCCATTTAATAAATTTTAAATCAAGCAAAATAAACTTTATTGGATGCACTTTAACAGAATACTAGAAACTAATAAAAGCATTTTAGAAAATAAAAATTATTTCAAAAAATAAGAATAATAGATAAATCAATTAAAGATTATAATTGAATATACAGTGAAATATTGGATAAAATTTTTATAAAATTTGATATAGAAGAGTGTACAATTTTTGTTAATTATATTGAATTATATTGAATTATTAATTATATTATACATGAAAGTGATAAATTCCAAAATTTTAATTAATAAGAGAACAAAATTTTAAACAATAAATTTTTTCCTACTTCTCGTTCTATCTCACTTCGTCTAATGCAAATTTAAATTGCTTATAATTTAATAAATAAATCTCAATTAATCTTTTTATATACCAATTTTTGTATATAAAAAAATAAATTTTATTAAAATTTTATTTTCATTCGATATTCGATTTTCTAAAATCGACCAAAAGTGTCATATATATATAAAATTAATAGTATATATAAAATATAATATATATAATA
>NW_025223920.1:0-1957 GCF_014066325.1 Apis laboriosa
TGTAAGTCTGTTATTTCGAAATTTCCTAAATTGTTTCGATGTTCGTAAGTCTGTCAAGAGTGGAGAAATCACAAACGCGCTTTTTGATTGTTTTCTTCCAAATATTACGACTGAAAAAAATACGATACATATCAGAATAGTCCGTCTTATAAGATTATAAGGTATTATTAAATATTAAAAAGAAAAGAATTATACAACGTGTTTTTAAAAATTGAATTTAATAATCGATGAATAATGCGTAATGGATGTGTGATAGAAGAGAAGAAGTTTCCTCTTTTACTATTCTTACTTTTTTCCCACTCGTCTGGTTAAACATAGAAATTAAAATTTTACGAAATAGATAGGAATTGAATAGCTGGGATCTAAATGATAATAGTGATAGAAATGTTAGAAAAATTGTACTTTATATATTAATTGTAAAATCATAATTCTAGAAATTGATTTTAGTAAAATTTTGTTGAGAGTTCTTTGAAAAAAAAAAAAATAGCTTTTACTTGTTTCACTCTGTACTTATTCATTTTATTTCATTATCGAAATCTACGATCTTAAAAAATTCCTGAATAAAGTTCCCTAAATTTATTCTTAAGATATCTACTCGAATTATTCAAACGCACAGAAAATAATATATTTTAATTTTTTCTAATTCTCAGAAAGAGATCAAATATCCTGATATCAATGATAGAATTATATATTTTTCACGAGGAAAAGTTGAAACATTGAAATGATGTTACACTATTACATAAATGTTAATGTCTACACGTGAATCGCGTATGAGAGTTTGCTCGATTGTATCGAACATTTAATCTGAAGAGTTTTCAAAATCTTCGTCGGTGTCTAACAAATGTAATTATATTATTAACAATAAGTAATACTGTAACCAAAAGCAAAACATTTTAATTAACGCGAATCGAGAAAGAAATTAAAAGATACAGCAATAAAGTTTTGCTTTGCTAGTCTAGATTCTAAATTATTAGAGATACGTATGTACGTAGATTTTTAGTAGAAAAACTTATTCAAATGTGAATTACTCGATTAAACATTTATTGTGGAAATCTCTAAATATTGTTTGTGGGAATCGCTCTATTGAATACGTTAAAAATGTGGAGTTAATCGCTTCGCATTAAATGTTATTAAATATCCTATTAAATATAATATAATTAAAACTGGATATATAGATGAAAATCGTTAAATGTTACGTTAAATGTTGATGAGAATCAAGATTTTAAAAGATACATATGATGAAAGAAAGTATTACTTACGAACATAGTTATGAAGATAAAGAATATAAATGAAGCAAATGTTATAATTGTAATTTACAAGAAACCGCAGTGTTATTTTAAACACTGTCGCGAAGAACTATTTGATGCGTAAAGTACCTGTTGCGAAATTTGGACAACTCCTCGTTTCTATGCTATTAATGCTAGTCGAGAGTCCAAACACACAAAATGAAGAAAACATATTTCTCGTTACACGATATTATACTTCCAGCGTTGATCTTTTATTATATAAGAGAATTCTAATATATTATATGAATGCCTAATCCATTAAGAAAGTTTTAAATGTGAATGTTATATATTATGAGATATATCTTATTGAAATTATATTTTTATCTTTAATCAATATGTATACCTAAACATCATATACATATTTATATATTCATATATTTTCCGTAAACATATAATTATAATAGAAATATAATTATTCTCTGATGCGTCGTGCGTAATCTCATATTAATCGATTATTTTATTCGAGATGATTAATTTGCAATTATAAGAAATCAACTCACTGAATATCTATTGCGTGAAATTTAACTCTAATTTAATCTACTATCATATTCTACTATCATATTAATTTCTTTCTATATATTTAATTTATCATGTATTTTTTTATCATTCAGTAATTATTATTTGAAAATGAAGAAGAAAATTAATGAATGAAAATAATATATATATATATA
>NW_025223921.1:0-702 GCF_014066325.1 Apis laboriosa
GACCACGTAGTGGTGGTTCCCGTGGGACCATCTAGGGGTAGTTTTCTTCGGGACCACGTAGGGGTGGTTTTCTTCCGGACCACGTANGTTTTCTTCCGGACCACGTAGTGGTGGTTCCCGTGGGACCACGTAGGGGTGGTTTTCTTCGGGACCACGTAGGGGTGGTTTTCTTCGGGACCACGTAGTGGTAGTTTTCTTCGGGACCACGTAGGGGTGGTTTTCTTCAGGACCACGTAGTGTTGGTTCCCGTGGTCCTGAATAAAACCACCCCTACGTGGTCCCACGGGAACCACCACTACGTGGTCCCGAAGAAAACCACCCCTACATGATCCTGAAGAAAACCACCACTACGTGGTCCTGAAGGAAACCACCCCTACGTAACCCTGACGGAACCCACACCTACGTGGTCCTGAGGGAAATAAACACTACGTGGTCCTACGGAACCACCCCTACGTGACCCTGACGGAAACCACCCCTACGTGGCCCTGACGAAACCCACCCCAACGTGGTCCTGACGGATTCCACGCTTATGCTATCCTGACGGAAACCACCCCTATGTTATCCAGAAGAAACCACCCCTATGTAACCGCAAGGGAAACCACCCCTATGTTATCCTGACGGAAACCACCCCTATGTTGCCCTAACGCAAAACCACATTATGGCGTATTGCCATAACGCACTGTTTTAAATATTCTAAAATTT
>NW_025223922.1:0-1476 GCF_014066325.1 Apis laboriosa
AGAATTAACAGAAAATGAAAGAATTTTAGACCTTCCGATAGTTTTCGAACTACCGTTTGGTATTAACTACGATCTTCGTGTCTAAATATGATTTAATCAAAACCGATATTAGTTAACTGAATTAACTGAAAAGAATGAATTTCCGTCCTAATAACAGTTTTCGCACCAGTACTTCATGTCAACCACGTTTTTCGTCTCTTCATTTATGATTTCTTAAAAATCTATATTAGTACACGGAATTAAGAGAAAATGAAAGAATTTTAGACTTTCCGATATTTTTCGTACTACCGTTTCGAATCAACTACGATCTTCGTGTCTGGAATATGATTTAATCAAAACCGATATTAGTTAACAGAATTAACTGAAAAGAATGAATTTCCGTCCTAATAGCAGTTTTTGATCCTTTACTTGATGTCAACCATGTTTTCCGTCTCTTCATCTATGATTTCTTAAAAATCTATATTAGTNTTAACAGAAAATGAAAGAATTTTAGGCATTCCGATTGTTTTCCACCTACCGTTTCGTATTAGCTACGAACTTGTTTAGATAGTGTCTAGCATAGGTTTAGGAATATCGATTTTTATGTAACATACCTCAAGATACGAGAAACATGGTTATTCATTTTTGTTAATTCTCTTTTGGAATATCGATTTTGATGGAATATTCTTTAAAAGACAAGAAAGTGGATATATCAATTAATGGTTCAAAAATGTTAGTATGACGAATGTTCATTCTTTTCTGTTAATTCTGTTTAGGAATATCGATTTTGATGAAACATATCTCGACACACAAAAAACGTAGTTAATATCAAATACTGATTCGAAAACATTTGATATGACGCAAATTC
Source organism: Apis laboriosa (assembly GCF_014066325.1). Lineage (NCBI taxonomy): Eukaryota > Metazoa > Arthropoda > Insecta > Hymenoptera > Apidae > Apis > Apis laboriosa. The sequence continues at coordinate 848 of NW_025223922.1, forward strand.
AATCTTTATCAAATTTTCTGTTAAATATTAACGATTTTGATATTTATCATATTCTTGACAGTAAAATCTTAGTTGATACCATAGCTGGTACGAGAATTGTCGGCATGAATAAAATTCTTTCATTTTCTGTTAATTCTGTTTAGGAATATCGATTTTGATAGAACATACCTCAACAGACAAAAAACATGGTTAATATCAAATACTGGTTCGAAAACTGTTAGTAAGACGAAAATTCATTCTTTTCTGTTATTTCTGTTTAGGAATATCGATTTTCATGAAACATACAAGAGACGAAAAACGTGGTTAATATCAAATACTGGTTCGAAAACTGTTATAATGGCAAAAATTCATTCTTTTTTGTTAATTCTCTTTTGGAATATCGATTTTGATGAATATTCTTCAAAAGACAAAAAACATGGTAAATATCAAATACTGGTTCGAAAACTGTTAGTATGACGAAAATTCATTCTTTTCTGTTATTTCTGTTTAGGAATATCGATTTTGATGAAACATACAAGAGACGAAAAAGGTGGATAATATCAATTACTTGTTCCAAAACTGTATGTATGACGATAATTCATTCCCTTCCGTTAATTTTGTTTAGGAATATCGATTTTGATGAAACATAC
>NW_025223923.1:0-383 GCF_014066325.1 Apis laboriosa
TTTCGAATATTGTCATTTGTTGATTGAATATTGTGATTTGACAAATATTTGATCATGACAATTATTGAATAATTATTATTTTGATCATAAAAATCTTTCTTTCATATGAACAAATTTTGAATATTGTCAATATTGTGATTCAATAAAATATTATTATTTTGATCATAGAAAGCTTATTTTCATATGAACAAACTTTGAATATTGTCGATGTTGTGATCCAATAATAATATATGAAAAAAGTTTAAATATTATTTTTTGGAATATTGTCAATGTTGTGATCCGAGAAATATTCGATTATGAGCTTACTTTCATATGAACAAGTTTTGAATATTGTCAATAATATATGAATAAATTTTAAATATTCTTTTTTGGAATATTGTCAA
>NW_025223924.1:0-546 GCF_014066325.1 Apis laboriosa
AAGTGTTTGATTGTATCTGTCATCGAGCTTTAAAAAAATGCCAATGTTCTTCATTCTTCTTTTTTTTGTAAATTATTCAGTAAAGTTCCACGTTGTCGTTCCACGATTATTCCAGGACCTAAGTACAACAGTCGTCTGTTCAATTAAGAAGAGATTAAAGGGAATAGCGTGTGTGAAATGTATACGTAAGAATTTTGTCGTGATCTNTTGATCTATCCGATTTTTGGGAGCTTTTTATTCGAAAGAATTTTCAAAATTGAATTTATGTACTGTTGTAAGGTACGTTTAAATTGAAAAATGTTTGATTGTATCTGTCATCGAGCTTTAAAAAAATGGCAATATTCTTCATTCTTCTTTTTTTTTGTAAATTATTCAATAAAGTTCCACGATTATTCCAGGATCTAAGTACATCGTCTGTTCAATTAAGAGGAGATTAAAGGGAATAGCGTGTGTGAAATGTATACGTAAGAATTTTGTCGTGATCTTTTTTGATTTATCCGATTTTGAGGAGCTTCTTATTCGAAAGAATTTTCAAAATTGAATGTA
>NW_025223925.1:0-213 GCF_014066325.1 Apis laboriosa
AAATTATCACGATTATATGATTATTTAATTCTCGTAAGTATCGTATTATTATCGATCGTATTGCTCTCGGTTAAGATATGATATGTTAATTATATATGTTAATTATATGTTAATTATATATGTTAATTCCAAGATCATCAGCTCATAATCGTACGACTCGAAATCGGGGAAATTCTCGTGGTGGAACTTTCTTCGTGCTATTCACGAGAATGG
>NW_025223926.1:0-273 GCF_014066325.1 Apis laboriosa
TTTTGAAATCAACGCTTTTTCGTTTCCAAGCATCATTTAATTGAAAAATTGTAATTTGTATTATCTACGCTGAGAAAAATTTTGGAGAAAAAAAAATATTTCATAGATCTTCATAGATTCGTGTTAACGAATAACGAAATGATGACAATGATAATAATAATATATATTTAATAATAATATAATATTAGTGTATCAATCATGGATATTCTTTTGGAGAAAAATTTTGGGGAAAAAAAAGATTTCATAGATCTTCATAGATTCGTGTTAACGAAT
>NW_025223926.1:360-704 GCF_014066325.1 Apis laboriosa
ATTTCATAGATCTTCATAGATTCGTGTTAACTTAATAGATTCGTGTTATCTTAATAGATTCGTGTGAATAATGAAATGACGACAATGATAATAATAATATCCAAAAATTAGTGTATCAATCATGGATATTCTTTTGGAGAAAAATTTTGGAGAAAAAAAAGATTTCATAGATCTTCATAGATTCGTGTTAACGAATAATGAAATGATAACAATGATAATAATAATTTCCAAAAATTAGGATATTCTTTTGGAGAAAAGTTTTGGAGAAAAAAAAGATTTCATAGATGTTCATAGATTCGTATTAACGAATAACGAAATGACGACAATGATAATAATAATATTAG
>NW_025223927.1:0-504 GCF_014066325.1 Apis laboriosa
GTGGAGATGGCGCCGCTTGTTCCAATTCTTTGTAATTATTATATCTCTATCCTTTTCTCACTATTGCTCTCCTTGTTCGGATAGTTCCTTCGGTAGAGNTTGTTCGGATAGTTCCTTCGGTAGAGTGGAGATGGCGCCGCTTGTTCCAATTCTTTATAATTGTTATGTGTCTATCCTTTTCTCACTATTGCTCTCCTTGTTCGGATAGTTCCTTCGGTGGAGTGGAGATGGCGCCGCTTGTCCCAATTCTTTATAATTGTTATGTGTCTATCCTTTTCTCACTATTGCTCTCCTTGTTCGGATAGTTCCTTCGGTGGAGTGGAGATGGCGCCGCTTGTTCCAATTCTTTATAATTGTTATATCTCTATCCTTTTTTTAGTATTTGCTCTCCTTGTTCGGATAGTTCCTTCGGTGGAGTGGAGATGGCGCCGCTTGTTCCAATTCCTTATAATTATTATATCTCTATCCTTTTTTTAGTATTTGCTCTCCTTGTTTGGATAGTTC
>NW_025223928.1:0-268 GCF_014066325.1 Apis laboriosa
TAATTTGGTCACGTATACCAATTCAAAACGATTATTTGTATCTAAACTTCAATGCATAGGCAACATAGATAGAATACAAAGAGATTATGATTTGTAATGATAGTTTTAATTTATAAATTTGATAATTCCAACAATTAACCTAACCTAATCCAATTCAATGCATTAGCATAGGCATAGAGTTTAGAGAATTTTATAATTACTAGTAATAATTATTACTAGTATTAATTGTACGTATACAAATAGATATATTAATATATTAATAATTTTG
>NW_025223929.1:0-326 GCF_014066325.1 Apis laboriosa
AAAATGCATCATCTGAATTACTTGAGTCTAACGAGAAACCGAATAACGAGTTAATAACATATCATTCTTTACAATTACAATTACAATTTTTTCTATAACTTTCAGAATTCGAGGACACTATGTATTCTATAATTTCGATATTTTGAAGCCATTGCCTCTTTAATATATAATAATTTCTACAAGATTTTTATGAAATTATTAAAAGAAAAGTAATACACAATGAAGATTTGACTTTTTTTTTGTATAATTTTAATAAAGAAATATTTTTTAAAAATAAAAATGAAAAACAAAATTTTAGATAATAAAATTTTTAATTTAAAGATAAT
>NW_025223930.1:0-867 GCF_014066325.1 Apis laboriosa
TTCTAAAATTTCGTCTTCCTTAGACGACCATTACGTATGAACCGCTTGCGCCAGCGTAACCAGTGAAGACTGAGTGTAAAGAGCAATCTTTCCCGCTTGCAACGCGCACCGGAAGTCCCCTGTATCTCCAGTATCATCGGATATACAGCCGTTTTAAGAAGGCACTGTTTTAAATATTCTAAAATTTCGTCTTCTTTAGACGACCATAGCGTATGAACCGCTGGTGCCAGCGTAACCAGTGAAGATTGTGTGTAAAGAGCAATCTTTCCCGCCTGCATCGCGCTACAGGAGTCCCATGTATCTCCAGCATTTTCGGAGATACAGCCATTTTAAGGCACAGTTTTAAATATTCTGAAATTTCGTCTTCTTTCTACGACCATAGCGTATGAACCGCCTGTGCTACCGTAACCAGTGAAGATTGATTGTAAAGAGCAATCTTTCGCGCTTGCAACTCGCACAGGAAGTCCCATGTATCACCAGTATCTTCGGAGACAGTGCCGTTTCAATAGTATACTTTATGATAATTAAATTGATTTCCCTCTTTTAAAGTTTTCTTCTACTAACTTAAAAAATATTCAATTAATTTTTATACAGCACAATTTATTGAATATTTGTGTTTTAATCGGGAACCAGCACTACGTGGTCCTGAAGAAAACCACCCCTACGTGGTCCCACGGGAACTACCACTACGTGGTCCCGAAGAAAACCACACCTGCGTGGTCCGGAAGAAAACCACCCCTACGTGGTCCCACGGGAACTACCACTACGTGNCTACGTGGTCCCGAAGAAAACCACACCTGCGTGGTCCGGAAGAAAACCACCCCTACGTGTTCCTAAAGAAAACCGCCCCTACGTGGTCCCGAAGAA
>NW_025223931.1:0-735 GCF_014066325.1 Apis laboriosa
TATATAATATAATAATAATATGTAAATATAATATAATAATATTTATATTTATATATATTATATTTATATTTATTATATTTTATATTATGTATTTTTATATGTGTATTTTTATATATTATGTATTTGCTATATTTTTGTATATTTAATTTTTCCATAATTACATAAAAATCGTAGTGTCTATAATAGTCTAATAATAATTTTAAGACTTAGAAAATATTGGAACATTATTATATAGAAATTTTTACAAAATCAAAAAATTCCGATTTTAATGAAAATTTATTTATGTATATTTTGTATTATACTTTACAAATGTAAGTTTCATCTTTTTATGTTTAGTATGTTTAGTATTTTTTTACAATAACAAAGTGATACAAAAATAATATAAGAATATTAAATTTTGGAAATTTCTAATTCAAAATTTTTATCTATTTTTTTATAATCATAAAATTATATTTGAAGAAATGGAAACTTTTTTAAAATAATATTTTAATAAACAAAATAGTTGATCTATATGTAACTCATTATAATCTATATATATATCTATATATTCACAAAATTTCATTAAAAATAAATTCATTAAATATTATTTATAAATATAAAAAAAAATAAAAATGTTTAAATTATTAAAGTGTTCAAATTTTTTTATTGTAGTTTATATCATAATAATGAAAATATCTATAGAAAACATTTATTTTAAATGTAATATATAAAATTATTTATTAAAATAATAATTTT
>NW_025223932.1:0-205 GCF_014066325.1 Apis laboriosa
TGTGATTTTTTTTATAAGAAAATACATATTTTCTGATAAAAATTAAGAAATAAATTAATCATTTACAATTTTTTTTTTATTTGTTATTTTTATTCGATATTTATTTAAATATATTTGAAAAAAAATTTATTACCTAATTAATATATGAATTATTATCTTTCTGTGTTTTTTTACTTTCACAATCTATTCGCTTTAGATGGTGAAA
>NW_025223933.1:0-593 GCF_014066325.1 Apis laboriosa
AAAAAAAAAAAAAAAAAAAAAAAATGTAATGACATAATATAAATGAAATGAAATAATAATAATATAATGAGTAATATAATGAAATATAAAAATATAATGAAATAATGTAAATGGAATTAAATATAAAAATATAATAAAGTAATAAATGAAATGAAATGAATTATTATAATGAAATATAAAAATATAAAATAATGAAATTGTATTAATGAAATAACAGATATAATGAAATGTAAAAATGTATGTCAATCATAAATAAAATATATATAATTTCAAATTGAAGTTTAATTTACATTTAATTTCTTAAGTTCATTAATAAATTATATTTTCATCAATAAAATTTTTAAATTAAATTTTATGTCTCTTTTCTTTTAAAATTCTAACATTGTCATTATAAAAAATGTAGCAAAAATGTAGAAATAAAGATTATTATTTATTTTTCATTCAAATTCAAATAAAAAATAACATCTTATCTGCAAATAAAAAATTATTGTATTTACAAAATATAAAAATGCAATACAATTAAAAAATTAACTTTATTCCTTACATATTATTTATTATTCAAAATAAAATTTTGAATAAAAATTTGTTTTTTC
>NW_025223934.1:0-295 GCF_014066325.1 Apis laboriosa
AAATTCTCGAGATCCAAAAAAGGAAATTTAAAAAAAATAATTTTAAGAATTAAAACTTCCAACTTCATCAAGATAGATTCAATAATCAGTTTGGCTTGCGAAAAATCGAAAAATCTTTATCCTATTCCATTCAAACTGTCGCAATAATTGAATCAATTAAAATGAAAATACAATTAAAATAAAAATTCGATTAGATTACAGATTATTAACGATGTAAAAGTAAATTCGCATTCACACAACATTCTCTAATTAAAATTCTTAACTTTGTTTTCGAATCACAAAAAAAAAAAAAAAA
>NW_025223935.1:0-920 GCF_014066325.1 Apis laboriosa
GTTTAAAGATTCAATTATTAGATTCAACTATAATTATTGTAGAAATTATCAAATTAATCTTTAAAAGATTTTATTTGTTGATATTTTCTATTAAAAAAAAATTATTAACAAAAAATATTTCAATAATATTATATAGCTATCTGACATATTATAAATAAAAATAGTGCATTTTGATTTAGATTAATAATCTTTTTTTTAGAAACGGCTATTTTTCGGTGGTCTCATTTTTATCTAATTTAATTAATTTAAATAAAATCAATTTTTTAAATTATGTTGATTGAACTAGATTTATACATAATCATTAGAAATATAGAATTTAAACATTAAAAATTTGATGTATATCATTAAAATATTATTGGTTAAGATAATATCATTACTATCACTAATTATAACATAAAATAAAATATAAGCTTATTGAACATCTAAATGCTTATTCATTTTAATATGTTGATTGAAATATATTGTCTAATTTTGAATTTCTTCTTCTTATATAAATAATATTATAATCTAATTAGTCAATCAATCAAAATATTTACAATAGTCGCATGGCTACGAACATAAACATAAACGAATTATTGTCTATGATTGATTTGTATATTATTGATTTGTGATTTTAATATTAATGATTGTTACGAGGCCTACATGATTCTTGCTAGTATTGTACTTGGAAATTGCTGGGTGAATTTATATGTCTATATATATATACATTTTTTTTATCTTAAGGCAGTAAACTATTACTAAATCGGTGTAACAATATTAGCTTCTTAGATTCTAGAATTTCAATTCTTTTGAATTGCATTAAAATGATATAGCATTGACGAATGGTCCTTCGCAATTCTGAAAAGATCAAATCTTTCTGTTCTATTGTTATATCGAACTTTATTTATACTATATATGAATATTACACTAGAGATTATAAA
>NW_025223936.1:0-257 GCF_014066325.1 Apis laboriosa
AAAAATATATTTAAATCAATCTCAGAATCATAGATTTAATTATCAATCCCTCTGTGTCTTTTATTTATTATTTGAGAAATAACTTTGATATAAGAATAATTACTTTTAAACTAGAATTATTTTTTAAAAAAAATAAATTAATTTTAAATCAAGCGACAAGAATAGAAAAATATATTTAAATCAATCTCAGAATCATTTGCTCAGAATCATAGATTTAATTATCAATTGTGTCTTTTATCCTGAGAAATAACTTTGAT
>NW_025223937.1:0-197 GCF_014066325.1 Apis laboriosa
ATCGGGCAAATTTCGGAAAGGAAAACGGATACCGACATGTTATGTTGGTTTTCGGTAAAAAAATCCTAGTTTTAGCGAAGTCTGCTTCGAGATATATCTGAGAGTTACGTTTTCACTATGATATTCGAGCTTCGATGAATTCGGCTGTGAAAATTCGATTTCGTTTATAATTGCATCTCTTCGACACGAAAATCGGT
>NW_025223937.1:384-1765 GCF_014066325.1 Apis laboriosa
ATAATTGCATCTCTTCGACACGAAAATCGGTTCTACGGCGATTTCTACATCGAAAACGTTTGTAGATTCGTTATCCAGCACTAAATGGGGCAAATTTCGGAAAGGAAAACGGATATCGACCTGTTATGTTGGTTTTCGGTAAAAAAATCCTAGTTTTAGGGAAGTCTGCTTCGAGATATATCTGAGAGTGACGTTTTCACTATGATATTCGAGCTTCGATGAATTCGGCTGTGAAAATTCGATTTCGTTCATAATTGCATCTCTTCGACACGAAAATCGGTATTACGGCGATTTCTACATCGAAAACGATTTTAGATTCGTTATCCAGCACTAAATCGGGCAAATTTCGGAAAGAAAAAGGCATATCGAAATGTTATGTTGGTTGTCGGTTCAAATATCCGAGTCTTAGCGAAGTCTGCTTCCAGATATCTCTGAGAGTGACGTTTTCACTATAATATTCGAGCTTCGATGAATTCGGCAGTGAAAATTCGATTTCGTTCATAATTGCATCTCTTCGACACGAAAATGGGTGTTACGGCGATTTCTACATCGAAAACGTTTGTAGATTCGTTATCCAGCACTAAATCGGGCAAATTTCGGAAAGGAAAACGGATATCGACATGTTATGTTGGTTTTCGGTAAAAAAATCCTAGTTTTAGCGAAGTCTGCTTCGAGATATATCTGAGAGTGACGTTTTCACTATGATATTCGAGCTTCGATGAATTCGGCTGTGAAAATTCGATTTCGTTCATAATTGCATCTCTTCGACACGAAAATCGGTATTACGGCGATTTCTACATCGAAAACGTTTGTAGATTCGTTATCCAGCACTAAATCGGGCAAATTTAGGAAAGAAAAACGGATATCGAAATGTTATGTTGGTTGTCGGTTCAAAAATCCGAGTCTTAGCGAAGTCTGCTTCGAGATATATCTGAGAGTGACTTTTTCACTATGATATTCGAGCTTCGATGAATTCGGCTGTGAAAATTCGATTTCGTTCATAATTGCATCTCTTCGACACGAAAATCGGTATTACGGCGATTTCTATATCGAAAACGTTTGACGATTCGTTATCCAGCACTAAATCGGGCAAATACGACAAATTTCGGAAAGAAAAAGGCATATCGACATGTTATGTTCGATTTTCGGTAAAAAAATCGTAGTTTTAGCGAAGTCTGCTTCGAGATATATCTGAGAGTGACGTTTTTACTATGATATTCGAGCTTCGATGAATTCGGCTGTGAAAATTCGATTTCGTTCTTAATTGCATCTCTTCGACACGAAAATGGGTGTTACGGCGATTTCTACATCGAAAACGTTTGTAGATTCGTTATCCAGCACTAAATAGGACAAATTTCGGAAAGGAAAACGGATATCGACA
>NW_025223938.1:0-331 GCF_014066325.1 Apis laboriosa
GCAAACGAATTTTTGGACTACGATCATACAAAGTGATCGTTAAAAAATATATATATTTATTTATTTATTTATTTCATTTTACTAATATAACAACAGTATTAAGTATTTATTGAACATTGACGAAGCCGCAAGGCGAAACCAATTTTACAACGAACGAGACCTCTGGTCTAAACATACAAAGACGAAGCAGCTGCCAGCTGAAAAGAAATAAACCAGCCCGTCTCGGCCTTTTACACCGAGCGGTGCGAGTCCTGACGCACTATCGTACGTTATGGGCGCGGGGCAGATTCTCCTATGTAAAATCTGGGGCGACGCCTCCGCGAGGCACTCC
>NW_025223939.1:0-321 GCF_014066325.1 Apis laboriosa
ATACGCGCGTGTTGCAAATTATTCCTTCGTTCACGTGTCAATATCAATTTTTTTTGTTTTTCTTTTTTTTTTTTTTTCAATAAAATTATCTCGAGCAAACGTCGAGTCGATCCTTGATTCATACAGTATATTAAACGTTGCGAAACAGTTTTGTGTGATTTGCTTGAAGAAGAAAGACAACGAATTAATTTCTCTCTTTTTCTCTCTCTCTCTCTCTCTCTCTTTCTCTCTCTCGTGTTTCGATGATAGTATTGTATAATAAAACGTGGTCAGATTTATTCTTATGCAATGTTCGCGCAATCGTTCACGAAATAGTGAACG
>NW_025223940.1:0-249 GCF_014066325.1 Apis laboriosa
TTGAAAAATCATCACTCGTTTTTGATACGTAAATGTATTTTTCATTCAAGTTGTACGAATACCTCAAACACTTTATTCTGGCGAATAATATAAGTTTCTAATTTTGTGAGTTTAGAATTGTAATAAAAATAATAAGAAAGAAATTTTAAAACGTAGATTGAAAAATTATCACGTTTTTCATACGTAAATGTATTTTTCATTCGAGTTGTACGAATACCTCGAACACTTTATTCTGGCGAATAATATAAG
>NW_025223941.1:0-756 GCF_014066325.1 Apis laboriosa
TATTCACCTATATTTCTTATCCTCCTCTATGCGTTTCTTTAACGATCTTCTTTACGTAAAATAAAACGAAATACGTATAAACGAAATACCGACGAGAAATAGATTGACGCGACATCTTATAGGACTTTGTAAAATATATTCTGAATCGAAAAGATAGCGTAGTATACTCTAATTACATTAAACAATTATTATCACTCAAAGACGCAAAGAAAAAAAAAAAATCTTACACTTTATAATTTTCACAAATTATTTTATTCACAAATAAATTCTTCTTTTCGATGTAACCAAAATGTTCAAACTTTTGATCGTTATTAATAATTTAATAAATCTTAATAATTACAAAATAAAAAAATAATCATTGAAATCGCGTGCGCAGCCAATTAGCTCACACTATTTGCTATAAAATTTATAATCGTATCAAGGATACGATTATGAATAATATAGTAAATAATAATGATTTTCCAGGTCTCACCGCGTGGAGGTTGCTGCGAATTGGAGACCCACCCTATCCACGATCCCATCCGTCCTCCTTTACGTTAAAAATTTATTTAAAATCAATAATAAATTCCTTCCTTTTGATATAAGTTTGCAAAACGTTCAAATCCTTCGATCGTTGTGCAAAACAAACAGCAAAAGGAATTCTAAAGAAAACCGGCGCGGAAGACTAAACCTGAAAATAAAATTAAAATTAAGAGACTTTCTATCAATATTTTACACTTTCATTTAGGTATGAAAATGAAGAATGATTGATAGTAA
>NW_025223942.1:0-231 GCF_014066325.1 Apis laboriosa
CGATACCATTACTGCAAAATACTCTTCATCGGACATAATATACAAAATAAATAATATATAAAAAAAAATATATAATTGTCAGAATAAATAGAGATTAATCGAAGCCTTCTTCTTGTTATTCTCAAACTTTTTTCTTTTTTGCACCAATACTCTGTTCAACGAACGTTCGTTGGAAAATAGGCAAAGTTCCTCGACACTGAATGCCTTGAGTTAAATAATCGCGGTTAAACA
>NW_025223943.1:0-591 GCF_014066325.1 Apis laboriosa
GCATATATAAATGAATAAAGGAAGAAAATCTACAATAAATTGTTTAATGAACTTTCTAAACAAATTAGTTACATGAATGTATAAATAAAGAAATATATAAATAAGTAAATAAAGTGGTATATATTAATAAATAGAAGAATATAAATGATAAAAGTAAACAAAAAGAGAAGAAATTAATGAAAAAATAAATACAAAAAAAAAATTAGATAAATGAATAAATATATGAATGGTTAATTAATTTAATTAAATAAATAGAGATATAAATAAGCAAATACATAAATTTATATATATAAATGTACAGAAATGTACAAAAAAATATGCAGATAAATTATTAAATAAATAAATAAATCGATAAATCGATAATCGAAAAATTATTCAATAAACAAATGAAAAATAAACGAATGAATAAATAACTAAATAAATAAATAATTAAATAATTAAGTAAATAAATAAATTGATGCATATAAATGCACTATAAAATAAAAGAGTATTAAAAAATGTATAAATAATTTATTAAATAAATAAATAAATCGATAAATCGATAATCGATAAATAAATCAATAAATAAATGAATTAATAAAAGAATATATA
>NW_025223944.1:0-1713 GCF_014066325.1 Apis laboriosa
CGACGCTCGACGACTCTTGACGACGCTCGACGACTCTTGACGATGCTCGACGACTCTTGACGACGCTCGACGACTCTGGACGATGAATGACAATAATCAACATAGGACACATATTTCAGCTATTATAATAACTTATTATATTCGATATAAATCATAAGATGCATGCATCTTAGATTTAAGTCCAAGTTTTAAGTATAATGTAGGATTATTTAAGATATAGTATTAATGTTTAGAATTTAATATATTTATTGTACATTATTGTATTCGATATAAATATTATGCGTTTTAGATTTAATTAATAGATATTAAATTATATCATTTTAATGTAATAAATCATTTTGTTAAATAAATTTAACCAGATGGGTCTCGATGCGTAGTCACCTCCTCGTGGGTGAGAGCCGGTAATTGGCATCGCTTTTCATACCTTTCTTTTCAAAAAATATTTATTAAATTTCATTAGAAATTTTTTAAAATATTTTAAATTATATTTCATCATAATAATATAATAGTAATAGTTTTCGAAAAGTGATGGCAAGCCAAGAACTACGCACACCTTTAGTCTAGTCTAAAATATAATTCCATTAAATTTTTTTGATTAATTATTAATGGACTAGACTGAAGGTAATAATAATATCTGTGCAAGCATATTCTGGGTAATCCTTTCTGTTCTTATAATGTTTTTTATAATTCTTCAACTTTTAACAGAATTTTAGCACCATTATTTTTTTTTCTCCTTTCTTAAACAAAACCAGAATATTTTTAATACAGATATTAGTTAGTTAGTGTATTCATTACAATATATTACATTCGATGTAATTAATAAGATGCGTGTGGTTTAGATTTATGCCCTAGTTTTAAGTATAAAATAAGATATATTTAAGATTTAGTATTAAGATTTATATTATAATATTTTCATTGTAATTATATTCGATAAGATGCGCGCATCTGAGAGTAAAGTTCTAGTTTTAAATTTAATATACGGTAGATTTAAGATTTAATATTAAGGTTTAAATTTTAATATTTTTACTGTAACTTACTATATTTCTATAAGATGCGTGCGTTTTAGATTTAAGAGCTAGTTTCAAATATAATATAGAACAGCTTTAAGCTTTAGTATTAACACTTGGATTTTAGTTTTTTTATTATAATTTATTATACTCCATGTAAATGATAAGATGTATGCATTCTAAATTTAGATCTTAGCATTAAGTATAATATAAGATAGATTTAAGTATCTATTAAGATCTAAATATTAAGACTTAGATTTTAATTTTTTTTATTATAATTTATTATACTCGATGTAAATGATAAGATGTATGCATCCTACATTTAAACTCTAGTTTTAAGTATAATATAAGATACATTTAAGATTTAATATTAAAATCTAGATTAATTTAATTTAAACACCACTGATGGACATCGATGCATAACATAGGACGACGCTGGATAACGTTGGATCATGATAATCAACATAGGATAGAGATTTTAATTTCTGTATTCGAAATTTATAATTTCTTATATTCGATGTGAGTTATAAAATGCAATACTGGACGACGTTGGACGACGCTGGACGACTCTGGACGACTGTGGACGACTCTGGACGACTCTGGACGACTCTGGACGACTGGACGACTGTGGACGACTCTGGACGACTCTGGACGACTCTGGACGACTGTGGACGACTCTGGACGACTCTGGACGACTGTGGACGAC
>NW_025223944.1:1735-2520 GCF_014066325.1 Apis laboriosa
CTGGACGACTCTGGACGACTCTGGACGACTCTGGACGACTCTGGACGACGCTGGACGACGCTGGACGACGAATGACCATAATCAACATAGGACACAGATTTTAGCTACTATAATAACTTATTATATTCGATATAAATTATAAGATGCATGCATCTTAGATTTAAGTTCTAGTTTTAAGTTTAGTGTAAGATAGATTCAATATTTAGTATTGAGTTTTAGTATCTAATCTTTTTATTGTATATTATTGTATTCGATATAAATAATATACGTTTTAGACTTAATCTTTATATGTAAAATTGTATCATTTTTATGTACTAATAATTTTTTTAAATAAATTTAATCAGATGGGACTCAATGCGTAGTCACCTCCTCGTGGATGAGACCCGGTAATTGGCATCATTTTTCAAATTTTTCATTTAAAAAAGTATCTTATTAATATTTCATTAGATATTTTCCGAAATATTTTAAATTATATTTCATCATTAGTAGTTTTCGAAAAGTGATGGCAAGCCAAGAATTACGCACCCCTTCAATCTAGTCTAAAAAATAATTGCATTAAATTATTTTGATTAAATATTAATGGACTAGACTGAAGGTAATAAAATCTGTACAAGGATATTCTGGCTAATCCTTTCTGTTTTTATATAATTCTTTAATATTTAAAAAAATTTTTGCATAGTTATCTTTTTTTCACTTTTTTCAAATGAAACCAGAATATTTTTATTATAGATATTAGTTAGTTAGTGCATTCATTATCTAACAAATTCTCTTTGTATCGATATTCA
>NW_025223945.1:0-260 GCF_014066325.1 Apis laboriosa
GAAGAACAGATTACCGATTTGCCATCAACAATAATTAATAACAATCTTGATGAAGAAGAACATATAAAAAAAAATTTAAATGATCAATCTTCAGAGATTCCTAATATTACACAACCAAATATAAAAATACCAAATAATACACCAGTCACAGAAGACTTGAATGAACCAATAGCTACTGAAGAACAAATTACTGATTTGCCATCAACAACAATTAATGGCAATCTTGATATAGAAGAATATACAAAAATAAATTCAAATGA
>NW_025223946.1:0-1515 GCF_014066325.1 Apis laboriosa
CATATATATGACAGATATATCCAGTTATTCATGATATATTAACGGCAAATGATATTCTGATTGAAATTCTCGTGAAATTTTTAAATGAGAATCTCGAAGAAAAAATCTTTGAATTGTTGGCTAGATCTAGATTTATAAATCATGAATAACACAACGTGTAATTTTCATTATTAGAAGTAAAACTTATAGTTTAATTAAATTTAACAAAAAAGAAATTCCACAATAAAATTATTATGTGAAATATCTAGATATCCAGTTCGATGCACGATTCATGAGATTTACACAATAACAAAAGATATATTAATTAAATACAACTTGATCTTATCTTAAAAAAAAAGTCCTTTTGATTGAAAAAAATCTCAACAATAAGATTTTAATTTAAAGTAAAGTTATAAGATAGAAATATTACAAAGATTTCAAAACTTTAAAATTTAGATATAATATAGATACTTAATGGTACGTCACGAAACAAAATATTTCACAATGATCTTAGAATACAAACAGTGAAAGAAAAAATCGCGAGATTTAGCAAAAAATATATAAATAGATTACAAATTCATTCGAATCTTTATACTGGTTAATAACATAAATACAAGAGCTAAAAATCTTTTCTTCTTTTCGACCAAAAATTCACGTACGATTTACATTGTCAACAAAATATTATTCTTTCGTACAGTATCACGTTCCATTCTTATGAAACTTGATAAATCCATATAAATACGTAATCTATAAAAATGCTACAAACAATTGATTGATACAATATTATTTTAGAAAAATATAAGAAATATGACTTCCATTATTTTTCACGTTATTTTTATAAATGTAAGTTTGTATAAATATACAACATTACCTGCATAAATGTAAATTGAATGGAATCGTAGAAGAAAAAATATTACACATATGAAAATGAAAATAAATTATGACGACCACCAATTCTATTCCCGATATGCGATTTTACGTGTCGTAATTTCGATCGAGGTCCGACAGACAGATACGTCTGGATTAAACATCTTTCGAAAACGATAATCGGATAAGGGTAGGAGGGGGGAAGAAAAATGGTTTGACACGTTTTGTATCGAGAGGTGAACGATGAAAAAAGGGTGTGCGCGCTGGGTTTTGTCCCGATGGAACTCGGTCTCGCGTGGTCAAGATGAAAATGCTTTCGCGATATCAAAGTGCGAGCATTTTTCAACCTGGCGAAGCATACATTGCGAAAGAGAGATGGGCCCATTCCGGAAGATTGACTGGCGTTGCAGTTCCCGCTACTTCCGGTTCCTTTCTCTCGGTTCCTATGTTACCACGCAACTCCCTTTCTCTCCTCCCTTTCCATCGATCGAACCACCCCGCAAATGCGAACATTTATCACCGATTTTTTTTTTACCCTTCCGGACGAGGGTGGGGGGAAAAAATGCCAAGTTTATACATCGCGAATCACGACTCGACTCGACTCGACTCGACACGAGAATCCGTGTCGGCCGAATGGAAAGGTTTAAACGGATAAGACAACCGACGAAC
>NW_025223947.1:0-917 GCF_014066325.1 Apis laboriosa
ACCATGGAATGTTAAAAAAATTCATCCATTAAGCATTCGTTGCTTAATTTGTAAAAAAAATTTATACAAACCATTGTAGAATCCATCGAAAATCTACATAGAAATATTCAAAAGATACGATTCATTTATTGACCATTCGTCAAAATTGTAAAATCCACCGAAAACCATGGAATACGAATATTAAAAAAATTCATCCATTCGTTGTTTAAGTTGTAAAAAAAATTTATAGAAACCATTGTAGAATCCATCGAAAATCTACATAGAAATATTCAAAAGATACGATTCATTTATTGATCATTCGTCAAAATTGTAAAATTCACCGAAAACCATGGAATACGAATATTAAAAAAATTCGTCCTTTAAGCATTCGTTGCTTAATTTGTAAAAAAAATTTATAGAAACCATTGTAGAATTTATCGAAAATCTACATAAAAATATTCAAAAGATACGATTCATTTATTGACCATTAGTCAAAATTGTAAAATCCACCGAAAACCATGGAATGTTAAAAAAATTCATCCACTAAGCATTCGTTGCTTAATTTGTAAAAAAAAATTATAGAAACTATTGTAAAATAGTATAAAACCTGTACAAATATTCAAAAGATACGATTCATCTATTTTGACCATTCGTCAAAATTGTAAAATCCACCGAAAACCATGGAATGTTAAAAAAATTCATCTACTAAGCATTCGTTGCTTAATTTGTAAAAAAAATTTATAAAAACTATTGTAAAATAATATAAAACCTATACGAATATTCAAAAGATCTATTTTGATTATTCGTCAAAATTGTAAAATCCACCGAAAACCATGGAATACGAATATTAAAAAAATTCATCCATTCGTTGCTTAAGTTGTAAAAAAAATTTACAGAAACCATTGTAGAATCCATCGAAAATCTATATAGAAATATTC
>NW_025223948.1:0-434 GCF_014066325.1 Apis laboriosa
TATTAAGATACTCGTATGTACATTTCAGTGAGTATGAGCATCTTTTTAATGTTATGAAACCATTGATAAATTCCATTGAATTTTATTTTACCAATATCTCACCATTTTAATTTTAATTTATTCTACTACGACATATATTCTTTTTTTTTTTAATCATCATCATGATTTAAAAATTCTTATAAATATTTCTCTTTGAATGTTCTATTCGATATTTCAAAATATTCAAGAAATATTTAAGGTTTATATAAATATTTTATCGTTTTCTTTGTAACATTCCTTACTTGAATATCTTATGTTTAGAAAATGAAAAGAATATTAGATATTAAATTTTTATTAAATAGATATATATAAATTTTTAATTATTTAAATAATCATATTACTCGATAATTGTGTTTAATAAAATAACACGCACTATGGAACTTTGTTTACAATTT
>NW_025223949.1:0-426 GCF_014066325.1 Apis laboriosa
CGTTCAAATCCTTCGATCGTTGTGCAAAACAGCAAAAGGAATTCTAAAGAAAACCGGCGCGGAAGATTAAACCTGAAAATAAAATTAAAATTAAATGAGTTTCTATCAATATTTTACACTTCCATCGGTATGAAAATGAAGAATGATTGATAGTAAAAAGCGTGCGCAAAAAAAAAAGAAAAAAAATAAGCAAAATAAGCATCCCCAAAAGCGCTACACCATTTTATGCATTTCTATTTATCTACAATATCTACTTTTCTACAATACACTACTTTATTTAATACCTTTGATTGTGCATGCACTTAATTCTAAATATATTTTCTTTAATCAATATCATATAATCTTCTGCTCCTGTAAGAAATCCTGGAACAGATTTAAAAAAAATAACAGATTTAAAAAAATATAACATTAAGATTTTACTTCTTC
>NW_025223950.1:0-302 GCF_014066325.1 Apis laboriosa
ATTTGCGAGGTTCTATTGATCTATTTCTCTTATATATTGAATCAACATCGTAGATGATTTGCGAGATATTATTCGTCTGTTCTTATTCTACCTTGACGTTTCAACATCATTAATGATTTGCGAGGTTCTATTGCTGTGTTCTTATTCTATCTTGAAATTTCAACATCATAAATGATTTGCGAAGTTCTATTTACCTATTTCTATTCTACATTGAATCTAGATCGTAGATGATTTGCGAGGTTCTGTTGCTCTATTCTTATTCTATCTTGAAGTTTCAACATCATTAATGATTTGCGAGGTTC
>NW_025223951.1:0-1263 GCF_014066325.1 Apis laboriosa
ATAATTCATTTTTCTAGAAAAAAAATATTCCTTAGAATAAAATCCAACTAAAAAATTCCCGGATTAACTTCGCCCCTAAAACACGCGTTAATGGACGTCGCCGACCACCTTTTATTTATGTTGCGATTATTCGCGCCCGCCAACCTGGATGCGCTGGAACGCGTCCCCCTGCCTTCTACGCTCCTTCAAACTGCGCCATTTGTATCTGGGACACGATGATCGAGATATCGAGATAAAATCAGTCAGATCGAATTTTTTATTTTTTGAAATATTTGCGATTTTATTCGGGACGAAGGTGAATAAGATCGTGGAAGACGGTAGAAATGGTTTGATTGATGTAAGGTGTTTGATGAGGTGGGGTAAATTTGTAGGGGTTTTTTTTTTTTTTGAATTTAAATTCGAATTATGGATTTTCTTTATACACGAATTCAGAGTCGAGATTGGATAGCTTTCCATACGTAATTAATTCAGTTCACCAATCTTTATAGCAAAGTTGAAATTATCTCTTTATTCTTAAGTTTAAAATTAAAATTCGCATGATTCTAATTTATACCTGATTTACATCGAATTGAAAATCAAAAATCTTTTATATTTTAATGTATAAGCAATATTATTAATCTTTGAATTAATTAATTAATATTGAAATTATATTTTTATAAATTATATTTTCAAGTATCTTTATTTCTAAATTCAAAATTAAAATTGTAATATAAAATCAATCTTCCTGTAATATAAAATCAAAAATTCACCCTCTTTCATATCTTTCAGTTCCCTACACAATTGATACTTTCGCGTGTATCTTTATATTCAAATTCAAAATTAAAGTTCACACAAATACAAATAAAATCAATCGATTACTCTTCTTTCAAAAATCTTTCAAAGTTTCATAATTGACACACAATTAATATTCGAAACACTGTAGTATTATACACTTCTCGTGCATTCTTACTTTCACAAATTTAAAATTAAAATTCATACAAATAGAAATAAAATCAATCAATTACTACACACTCTTTCAAAAATCTTCCAGAGTTCCCTGGTACACAATTAATACTCAAAACATTATACTACTATACATTACTTTCACAAATTCAAAATTAAAATCTATACAAATACAAATAAAAAAATTAATTATCCTACACTTTTTTTCAAAAATCTTTCAAAGTTCTCTGGCACACAATTAATACTCAAAACTGTACTACTGTATTACTATACATTTCTTATGCAGAAAACTTACTTCCAGAAAATTAAAATTCACAGAAA
>NW_025223952.1:0-214 GCF_014066325.1 Apis laboriosa
AGCGATTGCGAATAAGGGAGAAAGGGGAAGGAAAGTCTTTGTGACGCAATAATAATAATAATAATAATAATAATAGAGGAGAATCGAAATGGGTTGGTAATCTATCTATGTGAGTAAAAACAGTATATAGTATAAAGAATAGAAGGTTTCTCGAATAAAAATTATTGGCTTTAAAACGGTTTGTCTCGCGAAACTCGATCCTATGAAGCGTGAA
>NW_025223953.1:0-1327 GCF_014066325.1 Apis laboriosa
CAATTACAAAGAATAATAGAGACGAGGTAGAGAGGAGTTTTGTCCGCGAGAAAGTTTTTCAGTTGGCGGTAGGTACAGAGAGGAAAGCTTGTCGTCTCCCCTATTTTCATTTCCCGTAGCAATAGTTCATTAAAAAGGTGTTTCAGGGGCAATTCCGTGAGCTATTAGGTAGCCTCTATCACTCCTCCGGGGGCCATTTCTTTCCTCCCTCGCCGCTGTCCTCCATCCCCCACATCCCCTGCACACCCGCCGCCTACGGGACTACGGATTCAGCACGGACGTTGCCGATATAGCACGGCACGCCGGGATACCGGAGAGAAACGGGAAAAAGAAGACGTCATATCGTAATACGAGGCCTCGCATATAACCTGATTCGCCGCCCCTTAAAAGAGAAAGGACGAACGAATAAAAGAATGAAATCTTGAAATCATCGTCTTTCTTGGATTTGCTTGGATTTTCGTCGAATTAAAACGCAATATCACAAATCCTCGAATTAACTTAATCGTTGAGATCGGGAAATTTGGTGAAAATCGATCGATGATATTTTACATCATATCGCGAAAAAGAAAATTGTAGTAAAAATTGATGAGAGCGAAGGCGTGGAAGGCCGGTTCGAACTCGAGATGAATTTTCGAGAGAGTGAAATGGGGTTTGGGGAGGGCGGGGAGCGTGGAGGCTGCTCCGAGGCGCGCGTCCGAGTTGATAAGACCTTCTCGAAGGACGAGGGCGAGAGGGTGGATGGGGCAGGGCCATTTATCACGCGGTGGGACCAGGTGGAGAGAAAGGGAGGGAAGAAGGGTGAATGGCACAGGCGAGGCAATAAAGGCTGAAGGGACTCGTTCAAAGAATGGGCATTCGAAGCTGCGATTCGAGAATGTAGATCGTCCTCGGTATCCGCCCGATTAATTCCTTCGGATTATTACTTTGTATCCTCGCGATTTAATAAGTCTGGATCGAGAAACGCATTAATTCCTTCTGCTCGTCTATCGGTTCGTCGTGAAATTGAAATCTTCGCGGCTATGATTCTTTTAAGGCTGGTTCAACACCTTTTGCGCAAAACAGAATGTTTGTCGAACAATTAATCGTCGAATAGCACAAAATATAACAAGATAAATTCTTTCCCGAATTTTAACAGACAGACTTTTCTTGAAAAAGTATTCAAGGAATCGAGATGCAGCTTAATTATTGCAATTATATTCTAGATCGCTCGTCAAAAATTGAATGAAAACAGATTAGAAAACAATCATGTGTAGATATAAATATTGCCTTATATCGCCTCAAAGTTGATTAGAGAAATCTTCAAGAAAACTTTTATTACTCCCTTTTA
>NW_025223954.1:0-24061 GCF_014066325.1 Apis laboriosa
CTTTGGACTTTTGAAAAAAAATTTTGTGGTCGCGCGCAATGCGATCGGTAGAATCAGTGTTTGTTTCGTTTAATAAAGTATGTTTAATATTTTTTAGAGCACAGCTGCTCTTATTCAATTTAATTATAATAATCATTCGCGAAATTAGAATCAGTGTTTGTTCGCCGATTATCATTTACGGGCGCGTCAATAGTTTATTTTTTATTTTTTTTTTTTACAAATTTTCGTTTTCGGTGCAGGGTAAAATCAGTGCTCTCAAGAACATAAGGCGATCATCCATCACGCGAAGAGGTAATTATCTTTGCATATTTTTCACCAATACAGTTTAATTTTTCCTTCAGTTTCCTTCATTAATTAGTATATATACTGTATTCTAAATTATAGTATTCATTTTTTTTTTACAGTTTTCATCCTTCTACGTGGGTCATGGGTTATGACAGCATTGATGGCAACGCAGATTCTTCGCATCTAATGGTGAGTCGCATGCTTTTTGGTTCCTCTGGTCATTCAATCATGTCGTAGGATGAAAGATCCGAATCGACACGGGTGACTGGTTGTATACGTAGATTTTTGCACGAGCACAATGACCGCGGGTATTTATTATACCCGTGAGTAGTAACATTTCATTTGTGTTTTATTTATTAGATCAGGATAGGTTTTTTTGCACATCGCGTTTTTAACAGAACGATATTAATAATTAACGTTATATGAATAAGTTTTAACGTAATGTTAGATCATTATTATACAATAATAATGATGATGCATATGATAGTTACAATAATAATTATATTATAATAATGGTTGTTTATTATTACGTGATAATAAACAATATTTAATTTTTCTCTCTATTTCATCACAATGCATCGAAAGAATTAATTATTTGACATTTTGTTTTAAACTTAAATTCGAAATGTAAAAATATTTAATTTTTCATATTTTTTTCGTACAAAAATGTAATAAAATATAGTGCAAGAAAACATTTCGCGACAGGTAGATTTTTGAATCAAAGCTACAAGTTTTGAACATTGCTTTAGTACTTTTGAAAATCTGCTTTGATAAAAAGATCGCCTGAGGTTATTTTCATTAATATTTAAAGTCAATCTAGAGTCAATAATTTCTTATTTTTAATTATCATAAATAAATTTCTTATTCATTGTTCATATATATATATATATATATTATATTATTTTTTCTTTATTTAATTAAAATCAATAGTTATTCATTATAAAGATATTTTATATATTATTCATTATAAAGATTATTAAAATTTGAAATAAAACAAGCAGATTAAGAAATATTAGCCCGTTAGAAATATTAGAAATAGATACTAATACTTTTTTTAGCTCAGGATTTTCAGGTTTAACCCCTTCCGTGTTTATTGCCAGGAACTCACTCACGTGCCCAGGTGCTACTTGAGTGAAGGAGAGGCAATGGGCATGATGAATCTAGTCAATAAGTTAATAAAAATTTTTCAGCGATTGACGATGTATTAGTGTATCGTGCACGACGTATTTTCCACATTTTGTGTGTGTGATTAGGCTGTGGAATTGCGTCGTTATTCGTTATTAATTATTATTCCATTCACAATTATCATACAATAAATAACAATTCTAAATTTGCTATTTAATATTCCGGATTATAAATAATAATTTATTAGTTTTTTTATTAAATTGTAACAATGATACCGAATGCCGTATCATCTGGTTAAATAATAATATCATTTAGTAGTCATGAATATTATTTTAATCATGAGTGTAGATAATTACAATTAAGATATATGCATGTTTTTATTGCAAACGCAATGGTCACTAGCCATCGTCAATCGATTTCAGTAAATGGTACGTAAAGTTAGAGTATGCAAGTAGTGTGCCAAGCTCGGGTGTCGGAGGCGTCCCGGGACGTTTTCCCTAGTGTAGGCATTTGCGCCCGAGTATTATGTGTGAGAATCGTGGAATGAATGTGTTGGTATGCCTGCTTTGCCATTTTTTAAATATAGGGCTAGGTAGGTAGGTAGTATACTTCTGGTATGTCTGTTAATTATAAGTAGGTAGGGCCGGGCAGGTTGTCACAGTCTCCGATCGGGTAGGCGCGTTTTCGCGTGACAACTTGTTTCAGGAAATAAAATTTGAAGAATCGAGGGTAAAGCTGAGATGAACGGATTATACCATTCGTTTCTGGTTTTGCTCGTCGATTTTTCGAATTTCGCGGTCGCGGTCGCGAATTATTTCGAAACGAACGTTGCGCTCGAGATTCTGCATATGTACGGAGAATGATCATTGCGATCATTGGTCGTCCATGTGCACTTAGTTTCCGCGATTTAGTCATTTTTTTTTCTTTTTTTTTTCTTGGTTTGCGATTAGTGAATCTCGAGCCTAGATTTAAGTTTCAGCGGGCATTGCGCCCGAAGGAGGAAGACCGAAGAGGCCTCGACAAACTGTCGCGAAGAGGGGCTGCAACGAATGGGTTCTCATCTTTTGGATCTGTTTTTTGGGTCCAAAGGATGGGAAGTCATTGTTACTACTTTGTCATTGTGCTCGTTTTAGTAATATGTAGTATATGTTGTTGTATTGTCTGGCCAATTTGCATGCTGGCCCATCGTTCATCCAGTCATCATGGGCAAATCGCGTTTTTTGCATTAGTGTTGCGAAAAAAGATTACGGTTTGAATTAGTGTTGCGTTTTCAAATTTCGCGTTTTGTATTAGTGTTGCGATGAAAAAATTATCGCGATTGTTTTTAATTAATTTGATTATGAAGTACTATAATTTTTTATATATATATATATTTTTTTTTATTTTCAATTTATTTTATAGTATTGCGATTTATAATATCGAAATATTTGAAGTAACTTTTCACATATAGAATACAAAATTTCTATTAAATTCATTTCAAAAATTAGTATTGCGTTGAAGAATGATCGCGTTATTTCATATAGTGTTGCGTTGAAGAATGATCGCGTTTTTTAATGTAGTGTTGCGTTAGTGAATGGTCGCGTTTTTTGATGTAGTGTTGCGTTAATGAATAGTCGCGTTTTTTGAAGTAGTGTTGCGTTAATAATATGCCCAAAGTTCTTCCACTGATACGGTGGAATACGTTCCTGATTCTTGGATCACTCAGTGCAAATTACAAGAGTTGCACATTGGTGATCTTACAACGACAGCCTTTGCTATGGCTGTAATGGACCCGTCATTAGTGTTGCGTATAATGAAACATGAGTGCATAAATTAGTATGTAGAGTTGCGTAAAAAACTAAACTCTAACACTCTACTAAGGTGTATATTTTCGGGAGTTTTTTTTTTTTTTTTTTTTTTTTTTTTTTTTTTTTTTGTTAAGAATAAATTAATTGCCATTGCAAATATAATAAAGCACTCATCGTGTTTGCTTTTGTGAATTTATATTATAGTATATTATATTAGTATATTAGTGTTGCGAAAAATTAAAGATATTCCACTCTCGGTTTTTGATCGGGTTAAATTGAGTGGATTATTATTTTTTGATAGCCCTTCTGGTTATCTTTTCTTCGAATTTTACTTTTCAGCATCCCCTTCTTATAAGAGTATTTGTTTCATAAAATATTGCGAAAAATTTTCGTTTTTATCAGTAATAATCTTTCATTATTATTCAAAATTATGATTAAAATAAAATATTTGAATTGTTCAATTTAAAATTTTTTTAATAAATCAAAATGCATATTGCAGATATCGCAATTCGCGATTATCGTGTAATTTTAATAAAAATTATTTTTTATAAATATAATTCGATTCATCGCAAAAATATAGTTATATTTTGTTTCACAAAAAAAACCTATTTAAAAATTTTTTACTTGAAAATTTGTAATAAAATTTGTTGGTTATTACAAAATAAATTATATGATTTTGATTAGTTTATTCCATTTTATTGTTAATATTAAAAGCTAAATATTATTATTAATTTGAATTCAATTAGATTAAAAGTTTTTTTGTATTAAAATTTTTTAATATAAATTTGAATTCGAATTCTTTTAAATTTTTATAATTTTGATGAATAATGAACGATTATGAATTATTTAACAAGTGCGTTAATCTGTTTTTTATTATGTTTAATATGTTTTTGTTTTAGGTATATATATATATATTTTTTTTTTTTTTTTAAGTACTAATCCAATAAATAAGTTTGTTTCAGATTTATTATCTTCTAGGACGAATTTATATTATAATATTTCAATATAATATAATTATGTAAATACGTTATGTCAGTCGCTCTTGAATAGAATGATATGAATGAAAAAGAAAGAAGAGGAAAGAGTATGTATTTACAATTACAAAGTATGTATAATTATTATAATTATCGTCTCTTATTAAGAATTGATTATTATGTTGTAAACTTTTACTAAATTCTTGAAATTTAAGTTTGTTACAGGAAATTCCATTGTGAAATTTCAGCAAAGAAGAATATTATCGTATTCTGTTATATATAATGTCCTTTTCCCGCTCCTTGTCTTTTATTTGAATTAAATTTTTATTTAGACAGAATATATATAATCAAGTTTTCCCATTTTTATGTAGATAGGATAAACAAAACATTATAAAATAGGATATTGATAGGATTATTTATGGATCCATAAATAAAAGTTTTAAATTTTTAATAGGTAGAGTTTATAAATTAATTAAGACTAGGCAGAAATTGAGATAGATAAGTTTTATAAAAGAAAATTTTTAAATTTTTGATAGATAGTTTGTATTGGTTTTTATAATTAGATAGGATATTTTTCAGTTAAATTTGATTTATCGTTAGGATTAGATCATTGTTGATTTTGATCATTGTTGATGTTGGTTATTGTTGATGTTGGTTATTGTTGATGTTGGTCATTGTTGATGTTGGTCATTGTTGATGTTGGTCATTGTTGATGTTGCTTATTGTTGATGTTGTTTATTGTTGATGTTGCTTATTGTTGATGTTGCTTATTGTTGATGTTGCTCATTGTTGATGTAAATCATTATTCAAATAATATCATATAAAAAATGGGAAATCAATTAATAAGAAATCATTACAAAAAAATGTTAAAAAACATTTCAATGCTAAATTTCAATGCTATTCAAATTATGAAATAAGATATATTTATAATTAATGCATACACAATTAAGATAGTAATAAGATAGTAATAAGATAGTAATAAGATAGTAATAAGGTAAATGTAAGATGATCGATGAAATATATTTATAGTTAAGTGCATGCACTTAATAATTAAGAAGAGTAAATAACAATTATAAGTAATTAATTTATTTTAGTTAGAATTAGTTACTTATAATTGTTATTTACTCTTCTTAATTTTTACTTATAAATAATTATAAGTAAATAGTGATGGATAGAATAATTCTTTGTGAGACGCATTTCATTTATTTATTTTTTGTTTTTTCCCCTATGTTTATTAATAATTAAATTACATTTTATAAATTATTTTATACTTTCATAACGATAAAGGTATAAAATAATAATATAATGAAAGAGCGTCTCACATAAATAATTGAATTAATTACGTAATTAATTTTAGTTATAGTTTTAATTTTATTTTAAGGATCATTATTTTCCGCGTCGGTTTTTCTTACAATTCCTTTTGTTGTTTTGCACAATGATCAAATATTTGAACGTTTTACAAACACACCAAAAGGAGAATTAATTTAAATAAACAAATTTTTACTTAAAAGGTGGGTGGATGGGACGTCGTGTGGTTAGGGTGGGTCTCCAATATGCAGCAACCTCCACGTGGTGAGACCTGGGTTGGTATTACTTGATATACAGTTACTAATTGTAACATACGTGATATAATTATTAATTGTAGAGCAAGTAATATAAGCTAATTGGCTGCAATCGCGATTATGTTTTTTAGATATCTCATTTATTTCTTACCTTGTCACTGAATGTTACTCATTCTCGTTGTTCATTAAAATGTTAAATTAAATTATTTATAATGTATTCTGGGTTAAATTGAATTCTTAAATTAAATTGAAATAGTTGGGAAAGGTAAAGTTATGTTAATATGTAGATATATGTTTATATATTTTTCTATTCAAAATTCTTTATATGGAAATGTGTATGTATGTATGTAATTATGATTTTTTCACTTTATTTAACATCGCACATTCAGTTTATTTGAATTACAAGAGTAATGCATTCAGTCGGCAGGGAAAATACAATCCTATATAACTATATATGTTACACAATATAGAAGTTTGGCACTCGGATCGGTTCATTTTAGGGATGTAAAAAAGCCTAACTGTTCGTTTCGAGCATATTCATTAATCAACACATATATTTCTGTTAAAAATGTGTTCTCTTTTCGCCATACGAGAACTGGAACTGTCATATTAATGCATATGCTTCGAATTCGTGGAAACAGTTTGTCTTCTATTTTTAGGAGTGTATATATTTTATATGTTCATGTATAATAATAATAATTACCGTTATTATTATCATTATCACTATATTAACATCAACGTTAGAGCATTTTCTTAATTATATATTTCCTAGGGATTTTATAGAAATCATGATTAAGGTCACTGTGAATTTGCGCAGCTCTAAAAGACAAATGTTTAAATATTATTCGTCGAAAAATTGACGAGCGCGCGAATCAATAAGTCGATATCGATTGATCGAGCGATTTATTAATTTACTATTAATACTGAAGAGAGTGTATGAATTCATTGTTGTGCGTTCCATACGCCGATCAATTAATACGGTTTAATAAAATTTGTCGTTGTATTGAAGAATTGATTCACGGATAAATTTTTTTCCACGGCGTCATCACGGCTGCTAATTAATTCACGATTAATTTTCTATCGTCACGTAGTATTGACGTAAGAGGATTCATATTCGGTCTATAAGATTTAATAAACTCAACCTTCACGACGTCGACGAGATTAATTTTACATAGAAAAGGACATCGTTATTTTTAGAGGAGTAGAAAAATCGTTAAAATGGGCAATGACAGCGTATAGAGTTATATATTTCGTTTTGATATTTGGAAATTTGGAAATTATAACGGGTCTTTTTGTATACGTTTCAATACGTACATTTCTCGTGTATGTAGAATTTTTTGTTCCAATAGTATAAGATCGTGTGGAAAGGAATAGAGGCGATCTCAAGTAATAAAATGAGAATTTAGAAATCGACGTTATACGACGCGAATCAGTAGAAATACGCGAAAATCTCGTGTAAAAAGATATGTGCGAAAACTCGAAGTATCTTTAGTTGTACTGCTTAATCCTTTGAACGCGCATACGTAGTAATTTTTTTTATTTTTTGTTTTTAGAAAAGTCGCAAATAACTTCTATATATTTTTCATATGTATATAAATCTGAAATACGCATTTTGTAATTTTTTTTTTTTTTTACAAAATTTTACGTGTTATTATATATAAGATTTTTCGCGTCTGATAATGTTTCTACGTGCTTCCGGTATACTCATTTAAACATTTTCGTGACATTTTTAGTCTCGATATCGAGTGTTGGACAATGACTTTTTTTTTTCCTATTTTCCTTTTTCATAAAGAAACGATCATTCGTTCAGAGGAGAAGTATCGCCATAAAGCATGAAAGGAAAAGTATCCCGATTGACGTAGATTTGGCTGAGACGAGAGGTTCGAAAACGTTTCGGATCTCGGCATCGAACCGAGAGGAAAGACAGCGAAATCGACATCGTGTAGGCGTCGTGGGAAAATTTTTTTACAAGACTCGTTAATATCTTAGGCACATTCGATCCACAATAGCGATGATAGTCTCGGGTTTTGTATTCTTTTACATTTAACGAGTGTTTAGCTTTCCCGTTAATCGCGGAAGTATTTTTGCGGTACTAACAAGATACATCGCGAAATATTTTGCGCGAAAACCACGCAAAATTTTACTAGTCGAAATATATGTATACTTAGCACTCTTGTCAGAGTCGTTTATATTGTAACAAAAGAAGAAAAAAATCGATGGAAACTCTGATCCTCGACTTATCGTTAACGATACAAGTATACAATGTTGGGTCGCGGAAGAGTCGATGCCGGGAAAAAGAGTTTCCGTCAAAATTTCCGATATAAAATGGAGGCTTTCGATAATATCCCCTTTCGCGGAGTCAATTATTATTTTTAGGCACATTAAGACCATAGTTAATCGACGATTAGTCTCAAGGTTTCGTAAGAAAAAACAGTCTTGAAATTTGAGAAAGTGTTACGGCCTGTTTCGCTTTAAACGCGAACAGCCCTCCTTTTGCTAGACCCAATATTGATTTCTTCTTAGCAAGGGATTGTTGGTCCTTTGCGCGGTGCTCGATTGGCAAGGTAGATCGGATGTATCGAAACTGCTCCATTCGTCCCCATCCGCGACACCGTACGGATATTTCGCGGAAACATCCATTTCGGATCCTGTGATACTTTCCAGGGGGCTGAGGGGTATCACTTTGCATTGAGGTAGGGTCGACGTCATGGTCGGTAGAACTGGCAATGGAGTACTTGCTGTCACGCTGTTATGATCGTTCGCGTAACGTTTCACGTGAGGGGTGACGGGCATTAAATGGTCCGGAGGTCTCGGCAGAGGCATCACACCCACTGCTGGGGTCGGTTCTGGCTTCTCCTCCTCGGCATGTTTGTATTTATTTTGCCTACACCTAATAGTGATTATCACCACTACACCGAGTAAAAATACGCCTAGTAGCATCCCTAGAATTAACAGGTAATCGTTGCTCATGTTGGGCGCGATCGCCATTTCACCCTCGTGACCTACCGGGTCCATCGGACCACCTAACGTGATGTTATATTCATCCATGTCGAGTTTGACGCGAAAATCGAACTCGCCCACGGCTGGTTGAAAGATGGAGGCCGCTAAGATAAACGCGAAGCTATCGATTACCCCGTCGTATTCCATCGTTGGAATTTTTTTGCAAACCATATAAATCACACCCGACATCACCTCTTGATGAGAGAATTTGCTTACCTCTTTCTCTCGAGTTCCTCGTTTCTCGCCGGACGAGAAGGAACTTCTTATGATTCTCTTTATTTTACCAAATTTCGGCTTTTTGATAATCGTGTATACCGGATTGCTGCTCGTCAATTTAGCCAATGGCGTCGCATCCATATACTGCAACGTTATTCTAGTCTTCTCGCCTGCCAGAGCGATCATAGGATTTATAATCATCAGAGGTACTACCTTGATGTCGATTCTTATACGCTTCAGTTCGAATCCGCTCAATCGTGCGGTCAGCTCGAGACTGTCGTTCGACACGGTCATATCCGTTTGCATGAACATGACGCTTTTCGACAGTAAATCTGTTTGTTTGAAACTAGCCGCCGCTCCATCGCGCACGTACAACACGCCATACTTTGGGGTTGTCGTTATGTCGTAAATGACCAAATCTTGCCTCGCGTTAGTGTCTAGTTTCACAGTGCTCTCGGAAATTAGAGCTACGTTCGACCCTTGCTGCAGATTTACAGGACCTAAGACGGTGACGTTCAGTTTGATAGGTAAAACGTAGACGTTGAACACCGTGTACACCGGGTTGAACCGTCCATCCCAAACTCTGAAGTAAAATGAGGCCGCTTGAAGAGGTCCGTTGTGCTCGTACACCAATCGATTGGAATCAACGTCGTGCTGCGTGAATTTGTTCACTTGACGAACTTCCGAGATATTCTCGTCGAACGGTAGAAGCAATAGACGACCGAACGTCGGCTTGGATATCACGTCGTATACGATCTCTTCTGGCGGAGTGTCCGGATCGGTCGTTAACAAGTTCTCTCTGGTTATCGTTTGATTCTGATTTTGAACCACCGTGATGGACGGTGCGTTTGTGATTAATTTGAATGGCTCGTCGTTGACGGGTTCGATTATCACCGGAATACTCGTGTTGCACAGAAGGATGTGACCAGGAGTCAAGTAAAGAGAAAAATTGATACGATCTTGCAAAGTATCCGAATGATCGTGATAATAGGCGATCTTGCCACCTTCGATCTGGGGTTGAGAGAAAGTGGTAACGTTTAAATCCGGGAGAATCATCACGTGGCCGTGACTAGGTTGATTGACCAGCCTCGAGAGTACCGCCGGATTCTCGATTCCAGCGTGAGTTTGAAGGAACGACACGATTCCGCTTATGTTCATCACTACCTGAGCCGAACCACCTTCTTCGACCCTCACGTTCTTTATGGAGATATATCTGTCCAATCCACCGCTGGAGACCGAGATATCTATTTGAAATACCTGCGAAGGAAGATGTAGCAAGGTTAAAACGATTTCACGCGTACAGATATATTACGGTTGTTTAACGAGTCTTAGATAAAGATTATTGTAATCTCGCCTGATTGGTTAAGGATTCCGCGAAATGTGCTTCCACGTCGAACGTGAACGAATCGTTGGCAGTCAGATCCATAAATTGTTTGGTATGTTCGTAGAAAACTTTGCTATTGTTAACGTCCGTTTGCGTGAATCGTTCGACGTTCAACCATGCACCCTCGCTCGTCTCCATGATGATTTTTCCAAGATGCGGTCCATTTCGCACCGTATATTTTATCTCCCGAGTCTCGTCCGAGCATTTGGTCAACAGTAGTTTGCTCGATATCATTTTTCTGGTCAAGGGAAAAACGTTCAAAGCAACGTTTTGCTCGATGTTGAATCGAATCGGTTTCGTGGTCACCGGTATCGTATAAGATTCCGTAGCGTGTACTCCATCGTGGAGCACGAAATTGAATTCGGCGTCGGATCCATCTGGAACGGAAAATCTTTTAAGAAATTTGAGTTTACGAATAAGTAGGAAATAATTTCTCACCATAACATACTTACTCGTATGCGTGAACATGACTTCGGATCGATCGATTTGTTCCTGAGTGAAATTGTAAATATCCACCCCCGGGGAAGATTTTAACGAGATTAATCCATTTCGAACTCCGCTCACGTTAAATGTTATATCACGTGCCGTGGTATCGTTATCAACAGCCGCTAAATTATCGGGCGTTAACGTGATCGATCCACCTTGCCAAACGGTTAATTTCGTCCTATTAACCAGCGCAGGCACCTCGTCGTTAACGGGTTGCACTGTCACCAAAACGTCGAAGGGTTCGCTGATTTTATCCCCCGCAATGAGGACCATCTTGAACGAATCTGTGGGAAATTCATCCCCGTTGTGTTTGTACAATATTATTCCACCGTTCAGATGTTTGAACGAGGATTTCTTCGTCTCGGAATTCTTGGTCGATTCCAGAATCGTACCGTGTTTCGGTTTTTCCTCGATTCGAAAATTCGTCACCTTGTTGGAATAGTAAGGGGTTAGGATAGAAAAGTTGGTTTCATCGAGAATAGTACTCTTTCCCTCGACCACGACGATACCCTTCGCCTCGACGTAAAGTTTTTCCGGAACGATCACAAAATTGACGTTCAGATCGCGTAGCCAAGTTATTCCGTTCGTCGCGTCGACGACAAATTTATCGTTGGTCTGATTCATCACGGATTGCACGTAGAACACGCGACCCTCGTTTATCATGCTTTGATCGAAAGATTTCACCGCGTTTCCGATATAATCCTCTCGAGTCTCGTCGCTATGCTCGTCGTGAATTTGTAGCTCCAGATATCCATTCTGCGGCCACTCTTTCAAAAAATATACTATTTCGGACTCTGGTATCTTGGGATGCATGATCTCGAGACTTTTTCTGTTCAACAAGATACTGGTGGCTTCCTCCACGAACACCGTTTTATTGTTTTGAACGATCAATGCTTGCCAATAACTTTCGGGATAAATTTTAATCGGGAACAACCCCTCTGCCTCCGCACCCTTTGTCGATACCTTGAATTTAAAATCGTCCCTCGTCAAAGATCCTCCGAGATGTTTGTACAACACTATTCCATAACGCAAATTCTCTTTGTTGAATGCATTAGTTTCTCTACCGTGCTTCAACAGCACCCCGTGCTTCGGTTTCTCCAGTATCGCGTATTTGATGTCTTTGTCCGTTGTGTACACATTCGTTTCAACGTCCAACTCGTTCGGACGAAGAGCGACCGATCGATTGAACTGCACCACGGACCCGTTGCTCTCTCTCAATCTCACGTAAGGTGGGCTGGCCTGAATTTCAAGGACACCGGCCGTGTAAAAGTAACCGTCGGTAACGCCGAACTCAAATTTTCCATGATCCTCGCCCTGATGTTTAAACAATATCTGACCGTCGTCGACGTCTTGTTGACTGAACTCGTGTATCTGCGAGGTGGGATTGGTTATCCTGTATATTCCATTCCTCTGCGTGTCCCTTCTCGTGTACATCAACTCGCTAGGCTTCGTGTCGATATCCTTGTCCGTATAGGCAAGATCCTTGTTCGTGAGTAATCTCTCGCCCTTGGAAACCACGTGGAACACCTTGTGAACCACACGTTCCGGCGCGTTGTCGTTCTTCATCGTCACTTCGACGCGAAACACACCCACGTACATGAAATCAACAACGTCCGAGGCGGTAGCGACGAATTGGAACGAGTCTTCCCTCGTCTCCGAGTCGTCGTGAACGTAGTACACTTTTTGGGACGAAAGTTCCTCGGAGGTGAAGTAGGAGGTGTTATTCCGCGAGTGAGACTTGGAATTGTTGGTGACGGTCAACCAACCGTGATGCGGAACTATGGTCAAGTTGTAGATCAACGATGTAACACCGTAATCCTTTGGATTCGTTCGAACAATTCTTAGTGGTACTCTGGATCCCTCGTCGACCCTCACGGTTTCCACGCTGTCCAACGGTTTCACGTTCTTGCTGAGATAATGCCTGAACTTGAACGCGGAGTGTAAATCGATGCATTGCGGCGCGCTCACTTTGAAACCGAATTCGTCCAGAATCGTGGAATAGGCCCTCTTGAACAATCGATATTTCAATTTGCCGGAATCGATATCCTCTTGAGCGAACCCGTCTCCGACTTGTAGTTTTCGGCTCGAAAGGAACAAATTACCGTATCTTGGTCCCGTGGTCACGGTAAAAACGATCTTGTTGGCCGCGGTTATCAGCGGGTTCGTTTGATACCTTAGATTTTGCCCGGTGACGATCACTTCCGCCACGTTGGTGAAGTTAACGGGTATCCTCTTGGCTTCTTTCAACTCGAGATCGATGAAAGTGATCCGAAAATCGTAGGTGTGTTGAGCTCTCACCTCTCTAACGCTGGCTTGAAACTTAAACTCGTCCTGATTCGGGCTTCCCTCGTTGTGAAGATACCGTATCGTGTGCAACTCGATGTCCCTGCTCGTGAAATGATCGACGTTGATCCAGCTGCTCGAGACGTCCTTGAGCTTCTGAATCGTGCCAAATTGCGATTTCGAGACGATGTCGTAACGTATATCGATGGTGTTGTCGTCGGAATTCGTGGTGAAAGAGAGATTGGCCGGTGTCAGGTACGAATAGGATCGATGCACCACGACCAATCCCGTGTTGTGCATCAACTTGATCTCTAAAGGATGAGCCGCCACCCTTAAACTCGCCGGTTCGCTGTTTTCTATACCATCGCTCACCTGAAGATCAAGCTTCGCGTTCGGTTTCGCTGAAAAACGTAATTGAACCGAATGAAACGTTTGAATCGTTAATAAACCGATAATCGTGCTCTCGCATAGACAGCAATTAAACGACAATAATGATGTTTGTTTGCATAGTGAATATCGATGAAGCTGCGTTACCGTTTCCACGGTGTACGTATGCAATTAATCCTTGCATTAATTCAGCCTGGGTAAACGTGTCGATAGGTCGCGACGGATAAGTCACTCTTTCCACGTATCCAGCGTCCGCGTCGGTACGTAAGACCGTATAAACCAACATGTCTGACGGTGTGTCGGCATCGATCGCCCAAATTAATTCTTTCGTTAAGATTTTCCTCGTGCCCTACGGATAATTAAGTGGATTTAGTTATATTTCCATCGTTTCGTCCTTCTAATTAAATACTCTGATTCGTTGGTCGTATTTCCGTATTTCCGTATTTCCGTGTATCGTATTAATAATAATAATTGTTGAAATAAAAAATTTCAATCGCGGTCAATTTTAGAAGAATTTATCGGATAGAAGCATCAAGATTTTTCATTTCAGAATTGATTTCGAATATTCGATGTTTTTTATATATATCGCGAGAGTAGATTTTCACGACGAAAGAAATTATTTCATTTAGGAAGATCGCGACTCTAAGTGGTTAATTAAGGGCAACGAACGACTGGAGCGACTTAAATCGATTTCGTTACTCCACTTCCACGTTCGTTCAAAGATACGAATGTTGAAAACAGT
Source organism: Apis laboriosa (assembly GCF_014066325.1). Taxonomy (NCBI): domain Eukaryota; kingdom Metazoa; phylum Arthropoda; class Insecta; order Hymenoptera; family Apidae; genus Apis; species Apis laboriosa. Next base: position 14,232 of record NW_025223954.1, read on the forward strand.
TCACAATTTCTTCGATTCCCGATTAATTGATTTAGCGAAAGGTCGCCTGAAGCGTTGCGAACTGTTTCGCGTCAATTACGTTCACGTGGCTTTGAACTTTTTGATTCATTGGAAAATTTCTTTGCGCGACAAAAATCTCTCGGAAAATTATATATATATATATATACACACATATATATGGTATAGACGTTTGTATCTCACCTGAGCGAGTCGTAGCACTTTTGCGGTCAATATTTCGAGCAATGGGGGATCATTAACGGGTGTAACGTTGACGTGAAGCGGAAACCTAAGTCGTCCTTGAAGGTAGCCTGGCAACGCGTAACCAGCTCCTGCCACTAACGTCACTTCCAGAATCATACTGTCCTCCGTGGTTTCACTGCCGTCATGCATATATTGTATCTGCCAAGAAATTTGATCGTAATGACGAGACGATGCAGTGGCACGTGTTAAATAATGTTTCTAGAACGTATAAATATGTGTGCGCCTCTGCTCTGTACTACGAGTATACTACGCTATAAAGAGTATGCTATAACAATTGCTGCGTAACGGAGTCGAGAAATTCATCGAGCGCGGTGACATTAGGGAAAATTAAAAAGGAAATGAGCAAAAAAAATGGGCCATGAACCGGTCGTTAACGAGACGTTTATTTCATTTTATTTCATGATTTATTCACGACAGAGACGCGGCCATAAGATGAACTTTTCAATCTCCCTTCCCCGGCCAACGGTCTTCTTAACGAACCAATAAACTCTCTTAATATCTCGAGACTCGTGTCTTCCGCGTGGCTTGCCGTTTTTAAAATTAAACTTCCTTAAAGATTCCCTTTGCATTTTTCCATCGGTGAATCATTACCGGTGTTAAATCTGCCGTCTGTTCCCAGTTAGAATTAATTAAAAAAGCGGACGAGTTATAAATCGACGATTAGCATAGCGAATTCCTCCAATATCTCGATACATCCGATCGTGGGAATAAAATTTCGTTCATTCGAAACGACGTGGAGAACGGTTTAACGGATAAGTGATCTCGGTCCCGACGTTCACCCTTACAAAAAACCGTTAATAAGCGGTGGTGGTGTTTATAAATAGGACAGTGTCGGTGGATAAATCGGGTGCAAGTAGAAGAGGAACAGACAACCGAGAGAGTAGTGACGACACGAGCACGGTACGTGGCCCCCCCACGGTTCTAAAGTTAGGTCCTTGTGCCGCGAACTATCTATAGCTCGTGGTCCTATGACAAATTCGAATAATTCGTGTGTGATTTTCTTCGTTATTTTTCTCCTTTTTCCTCCTCGAATTAATCGGATATCGGATATAAATTGACCGATCGATCGTATGACATTTAATGGACATTTGAAAAAAATTTGTTGTTGTACGACAATAGAGTAGAAAATTTATTCACCTTATTTCGATCGATGTCTCGAAGAGTGAAAGTATGTTCGGTTCTGGTAGTTAAGAGATCCAGAGTGAGGGTACCGTAAGTGGGCGGCGTTATCAAGGTGAAGATAACACCGTCCTCTTCCACCCCATATTTAGCGATGTCTAGTACCATGGCAATGTTATCGCTCGTCACCAGCACATGTCCTCCTTCGCATACCAGTAGGGGACTCGATGACAGTATTTCCAAGTTCACGGGTAAATTTGCTTTCGAGTGAGTCTGAAATTCGAAATCGAAGCTTCTTGTATGAATCCAAATTTTCTTCTGGAAAAATATATGGAAAAAATGTTGACGAAAGGAAGGCAAAAGCCTTCGTTTCGTTATTAAAAATGTAAAAATCTCTAAGGAAAGAAATACATGGTGGAACGATTGCTCGCGACAAAAGCGATCGATTGTTATTTACCTCGTAATCCTCGGCATGATTCGGATTGATACACGATAGTTGGTCGCAGTCGCACTTAAACGAGCTGACACCCAGTTGAGAGCAAACTCCCCCGGAAACACAGGGATCAGCCTCGATACAGGGAAATCCCCAAACGCAGCCGACCACGATGCCCTGGCTGATTTTAACATCCGGTAGACCGAGCTCCTTGTTATCCAACATCATATTTCTCAGGCAACCCTTGTAGCTCACGTCACCGGATTTAAGACCTTTCCCGAACGCCTTGGCGCGTTTGTTGAGCTCGGTACCGCCGATGTACAGGGTGTCGGCCAGATCCAGGTAACGATTCCCGCCGGAGGGCAAGCTGATGGTTTTTTCTTGGCGATCGACCGTGATCCCGATCCCGCTCGGATTGAAATCGACGGCGACCCGGTGCCATTTGCCGTCGGCCACCGGTGTGCCGTGTATCAACTCGGTCGGTCCATTCCCTTTGTTCATCAGAAGTCGAATTTTACCCTCGAACAACTCGATCCCGAGGTAATCGGCGTACGAGGATTGGCCGGTGTTGTAGAGCAGCAGCCCGCTCTCCTCTCCCGTCTTCAACTCGAATTCCCATCTACCGAACAAAGAGGATGGTGAAGAAGGGGGGTGGTTGATCGAATGGGGCTAAAATTGAAAGGAAGTCGTTCGTCGAACTTCGCTTGGCCGCGACTACGAACTCCGTCACGAACCTGTGTTCACGAGTGAACGCGTGCCGGATACAAGCTAAGCCCAAGATATTAGAGAATAATGTTAAAACTTGCCGGTTAACAACATTCCCGGTTAGTAGTAAGCCGAGTTAGAATTTCGCAGTTGACTTGTTCGGATCCGCGACTAACGCGTTTCCTTGAATGGACTCGCTTCAAACCGTTAGCAGGAGTGAGGAGGAGGAGGAGGAGGAGAAGGGGGGCCGCGCGAAACTTGCACTTTCTTAACAGTTTCAAGGGAATTATCCGATCGTTTGCATCTTTTACGGGGAAGATTGGTCGATTTAGCGAGCGAAACTTGACTCGAAATTGATTTATACGTAATTTCTAACAAACGTTTGAAAATCCCTTCATTCGAACATCGATAAAACGATATTGCCTCCCGTGATGAAAGTAGCGCGTAGTTCGAGTGCGCTATTGACGCGCGATGAAAACGGCATTAAATCGGCGTGATATTATTTGGAGAGGAAGCTAAATGAATCGTGCGTTAACGATTGATGACTTAGGAATCATCCCTGTATTGATGATTTTTTTCTTTTCTCTCTCTCTCTCTCTCTCTCTCTCTATAAAATTTCCGCGTTTAAACGAGAAATGAATGAAAAAATGACGATTGCACGAAATTAACGATCGTTCTCGGACGGTTGAATCGAGTCGCGATTAACGTTTTTGTTTACACGATTTATTCAAGTCGAGGTTGGTCAAAAGCGTTTAAGAGGGCCGTCTAAACGACACCGGTGCTTTCATTTCCGACGGGATGTTTGCCGTGGACGCCGCTCGTTCCGTAGCACCGACAGAATTCATCAGAGCTCTGGATATCCCAAGGATGTTCGACGTACAATACATAGAAGCGAAGGGGGGAACCAGGATTGTTGGCATTGTTTCGAAACGGTTGCCACGATACGCAACAGGTATTACGCTGTTACCTTTATTCTCCGAAGCGAGCGTTGAATTAAGAATCGCAACGAGTATGCTTTTAATTTTCCAGAGACAAAGACTTTCGGGATTGTATCTACGTTGCGCGCATCGCGATGCGATTCGATTCGATTCGAAAGACTTGTGAAACCGCTGCTCCAAATCCTCGGAGAGATAAAAAAATTGCTTCGTTCGGGAGTATCGAACTCGAGTATCGAAACGCGGTCGGATTATCGGTATCGCGTATTTCTTAATCGAGAAAAGTAATTTGATTATGCGCGTTTTAATTAAAATTCTCGCGGGAGAAAATTCTACATTTCTATCATTATTATTTTCAAGGAATTTTACAATATTCGGTTACAGATTATTTCCCATGCATTGTGATGCGAAATGTTAATTTAAAGGAAATAAAAATAGGATAGACGCGAGACTATTGGGAGAATCTGTGTGAGTTCGATCGATTAATGACGAACGGCGACAGACGACGGAGAGTCTAAATATCTTATAAATCATACGTATACGCGCACAACGAGTACAGATATTACGAAGCAAGATGGATCGATATACGAAAGAGATCTGGCGTGTCTTTCGATATTTATTCAATTCACTCCTCTCTTGGTACAATTCTCACAGTGGTATTAATTTCACAAACATCGTTTTTCATTTAGTCGAAGAGACAGATAGAGAGAGACATAGAGAGAGAAAGAGAGAGAGAGAGAGAGAGAGAGAGCAAAAAGAAAAACGAGAAAAAGAGAATAAGAGATTTACTATTGCGATTCGTCGAACCAATCAAACCTCTTGTTCCCAAAAGTCTTTGTTATTCTGAAAAGTGGGATCAAAGTGTTTTCCTAGAGGATACGAGCAGACATCGTTCTAACTAGTAACGATGCCCTCGTTGTAACGTGATTGCGGTTTTTGTTTGGAGCTTTCCAAGATGCTTTGCCAACGTCCCCGTGGGTTTTCACCGTTAAAAAGTGGTGCAGACATTCGTCAAAGGTTTTCACAGGGACGTTAAAAACTTTACCGGTATTTTTCAAGGAAGAAATTCATCGCAGATACGTTGGACGAAAAAAAAAAAAAATATCCATTTTCGATATTATTCGATTGATGGCCGCTATCCTTCCAACAACGTGCTTCGTTGCGAAGCATCTTGATAAATATCGTATTCTAAATTTAAACAAACCGGCTCGAGTATGACCCAATTTAAATCGAAAGGGAATCGAATTAGCCTTGCCGTCGTGTCGCTATCTCGTTTTTACTTCATGAAAATTGTTTATTCGATTATTAACGCTTTACCAACGTTTGGCACGGTGCACACGCACGCTAACTTGTAGTCACCGTTTAGTTTCGATAAACGCGCGCTCGACTATTCGCAAACTGGCGCTAAAATTGACTTGGAAACTAAATTTCATATTTATCCCGCCGCTTTAAACGGGGCACGCATCAAATATTGTCGTTAGTTTATATCCATAGCGGTTTGGCCGTCTATCGACAATTTCTGAAACCGCTAATAACAGCTGTTCGGTTGACGAAGTGTCAGACGCGAGGTTCGTTTCGCTGTAATTTCGTTAGGTCGATTCATTTCCCGATTCGGAAAATCGTGTACGTACGTATATGCACGTGTACGCGCGTATGTTTCATTGCGACTGATGCTTATGTAAGCGAAATCGGTTTGCGCGAGCCCCTGATATTTCGAAAGCGAGGAAATAGACACGACGAGTAATTAAATGGATACGTTTTCGTTATCGGGCAGCTCAGTTTGAATACGAATTAATTTGATTAGTTAGGGAAATATCTCGAAAGATATATTCTCGAACGAGGGATATTCGAGAATCTCGTAAAGTGCGCGTTCGAGTATAATTTATACACGATGAAAAGACGCTTTTGGTGTTACGTACTTGGATCCCGAGCGTGGAATGGGTCTTGGGATCGCTGTGAACGCACCATCCTCCACGAAACTAACTTCCGTGCTCCTCGTAGCGTCGAATTCCGGTGAACAGCTCCACGTAACGGCGGTGGCCTCCGACTGGCCTTTCCTCGACTTGGCGTATTCTATTACTCTGGCGCCATTGTAGATTATGTCAGCCATACAGCCTCGCAAGTAATCCGTGTGTCCTGCGGAACAGAGAAAGAAAGGGAGAGAGAGAGAGAGGAGGGGAGGGGGACGTTACAAATTGAAAGAAAAATGTATTCTCGTCTACCACGCGTGTACGGATAGAAACACGTTTTACCTCGACGTTATTGCCGGAGGAAAATGCGCGCTCGATTAATTCACACGGAGAAGCACAACGTCTCGAAGGATTTTACTCGAATCGTTTGAAATCGCGAGAGACTTTCTCGAATTGGCGTTTTCGCAATTGCCTTTGAACGAGGTGAGCTCGCGCGGGCAAATAACGAAACGGGTCGGATATTAAACTCGATGGCCAGAACTCGATTCTTATAGTCTCGCCGGAACACAGGGAACGCGGTGGCACACTTTGGCACCGGTTCACGAGGTATCATTCAACGGCAGAGGTTTTCGCGAAAGAGTGGTGTAATGAAAGCGTCAGTTGCAAACCGCATCGGGGTTGATGGCCAGATAATCTCAGTTTCGTCGGCTGCCAGGGAACGAACTAGGCTATCGAATCCACCTACGAATTGTGCGATTCGCCAAATACGATTCGTCGAAAGGATGATAATCGTCCGCGCGAGATTGCTGTTAATTTATTATTTCGAAGGAACGCGAACGCGTCGATGTTTCGAAGATTGGAAGATTTCGATTTACTCGTCCGATCAAAGGATCAATCGGAGGTGTTCGCTCGAACGAATCTTATTGTGTTAGGTTGTGGCGGGTATCGGTCTCCAAGTTGGCTTGATCCGGTTGGCAAGACGTTGTTGACTCGATACCTGCGGCGGGAAACGCATAAGCGAAAATTGAAGGGGTGTTTTGGGACGGGACTCGGTGATGACATTTTCCGGTGTAGTGGTGTATAAACCTCGGCAATAAACCGAGCCGTTCATAGTGCGGTGAATCGTTCATCCCGCAACTTTGCCGCAGCTACCATTCTACGTGATCCTTTCGCGTGCTCCACGATTATATTAATTGGAGAAGTTTCGAAAACGGTTTTTCCTCCGGGCGACTGAAGATACCGCGGATAACCGCTAAATGGACCGAGGTCACTGGAAAATGTCCCCTCTAGGGGAGGGAGAGGTCGATACCACCTCTCCTCGGAGTTGGTTTTAAGGATCTGCTCGCGAATGAAACGCGGTACGAAACGTTTTGCGGAAGACTCGAGATATAACCCGAGACAAACGAGTTCCGGTTTATATTCGCGTGATTCGTACTATTCGCCTCGTATTAATTCGAGGAGGGAAGGGAAAACCGTGGGAGAGGAGGAAATAACGTTGGTCGGGAACGATGCGAAATATACGACGTGTTCTTTCGCGCGTTATATTGCGATTTTTCGTCGCCGCGGAGACAATAATATCGGAACGTCGGGATGAGAACGATTCGCCCGTGATAGCGACCGTGAAACCGAGCCATAAAATAAATAATTTCCCGTTTCGTCACATTCAAGACTGTTCAATTTATTTGGATGTAACCGTGATCGAATATCTCGCGATGGAACATTGACATCGACGTCTCGGTATATACTTTTATTGATTTCTCCCTTTCGCGGTATCGAATGTGTATCTATCGGCTAGTATTCTCTATATTTTCGCGTAGCCGCGGGAACGCTATTCGATAAATCAAACTCATGCTGAGGATTTCATTTTCGATCGTACACGTATATATATATATGCGTATAACGTGGATGAGTTTTTTTAACCCTGTCCAGATATCCTTGCGAAGATGATAAAAGATGATTTTTTTTTCTACGTGGATGATAAAAGCTTTTAAAATTAAAAATGGATATAAATTCCATGTTATAACGCAGATATTACTGCTTTATTTTGTTACAAGATCGATATAATATGTTTCGTGAAAGACGAGACAAAGTATCGTTATTTCAATGACGAAGGAAATATTTCGATATGATTGTAATCGATAATCGCGTTTCGAATTAAAAAAGGATTAATCGAAACTCGTAACTTTTTCTTCGATTAACGGTAGAAAAACGTTTAAGATGCATAGATGCAACTTGTCCAATTTTTCCCTCGTCGCCCTTAATCCGCAGAGAGTCGAAAAAGCATTCGAGTCTCGGAGTTAGATTAACATCCTATACTCGGTTTCATGCATATTTCAACGAGATGGATGGAAAATGAATAAAAGTCGTCGCGATTTCAACTTTGCGGGGCAAACCTTTCTTCTTTCTCTTCCTCGATTTCGCGCGAGGATCGTTTCCAGGTCTTGTTTTAACGTGGAATGAACGGCCGCGAGAATGCCGTATACGAAAAACGAAGGAATTGTCGGGGAACATCGCGGCATAGCGTTGGTTCTTTTCCTTCTGTTCTTTATTCCTCGACTCGGTTGAATTTAGCGGGGTATCGCGGGACAGCAGGAATTAATAAGAGGTTCTCTGGAGGGGTAGGGGAGCACGGCTATGTCGTACCATGGGGTACAAATGAATTGTCATGAATATGTAAATTGAATTTCGAGCTGGTCGTCGAGCGTTGCACGAGATGCTCGGGGGAATAACGGTGGGGAACGAGCATGGTACGCTCTCTGTTTGTACTGATCGTATTCAATTTGGAACGCGTCACCTCGGTCGCCTTCCGATGAATTTTTGCTTTTTAGAGACAACTAGCCTCTATCCGTATCGCCCTGCTCTCTCGTGGATCGCGGTTGTTGCCGTTCGCCTCGAGGCAAAACCCCGGATCCGTTCATTCCATCGCGCGTTACCGATTTTACCCGCGAAAGTAGGTTCGAGAGATACAAGGGAACCGAGTTCGGCAGCGCGGAAACGTGGTAAAATTCGCGGAGCGGAGAAGAAAGGGGAATTTCGCGTTTCAAATTCGTAATTTCATAATATATTTCTCCACTTGGATTGCTTTTCATCGAGTATAAATCTCGTCAAAGATAATGCTCGGTTCCGAAATAGCTTTTCATCACCGCGTCGAAACGCGATGTTTCTCTCGCTCGAGTAGACACGCTATAATATATCCGATTTACGATTTCACGGTTGCGATTAACAGGTCGCGTTGAACGACCATCCCTCGCCCGAACCCTCGACACGATTTCATCTTCGTCGATGAAGAAGATCGATGATCGATCCACCTAGCCCCTAGACTAGAAATTAGGTTTAGAGAGAAGAGCCGGTGTCGCGGTGTCCCGTGTTATCAGAATATTCTCCGCGCTAATCTCGCTCAATGACCGTTGCTGATGGTCCACGTCAGTGATGGATGGAGTAAATATCCCTAGTGACGTACACTAAATAATATTTCACTAGATCGATGTCGAAAGATATAGACTGGTTGATTTGATATATGGCATTTGATATATGGGAATCAATCTTAATTTGCAATCTCTTTTCTTTTCAACAGATGTTTGCTCTCGCTTCGTCGTTTGTTATTAACCGCCACCGGATCGAAAGTCTTATCTTTTTTCCCCTCTCGTTGTTACGAAATATATAAAACGGTAAAAAATGTATTCGTTTCCAGAATAGAAGATTATTAAAAATATCGAGTTAATAGGGACGAGTTTATTAGCCTCGTGTATCTTTTCTTAAATGGGATATTTTATCTTTTTTTTTTTTTTACCCTCTGGATTTAACGATAATCGTATAATAACTATTCGAGAACGATTCGAAGACGTGTATTCAGAAATGTTAAAAAGAAAAATAAAAGCGCGAATCCGCGAAAAATAAGTTAACTTATTCGGACGATTCTAACGATTCTAATGATTCATCGTGTATTTTTATCCGCGCGATCATCCTCTGCCTCTTTTCTCTTCTTTTTCTTCTTTCTCTTCTTTATTTTTTTTTCTTTTTGTCAAATTCGCGTCAATTCATTTTCGCAAACGATCGTACAGGCTAATAGCGTGGACAATTTGAAATCTAAAAATTTTTAGGTGAGAATGCTTCTGGTAAATTCGATTGTTCCATCGTTGGCCTGCGTGTTCCCCGAATCGTGGACTCCGTTGTTTCTATTGTACAGTGAGAAAATCTGTACAATAGAGTGGATATTTCGCCGCAGCAAACGCAAAACGAATATTTGAACTCGGGGTTTGTTGTTGTCGGATTCTGATCGCGTAACACGCATCTCTGCCTGTCCCTCTGTAATCCGTTTGAAGTTGCGGAAATATGAATTTTTATACTGGCTGTACATTGAACTCAAAGTGTGGGACTCGTCAAATCTAGTTACACTCGACTACGTCGATGAAATATTTTTCGTCAAACGTCCTTATATTGTTTTTTTTTTTTTTTTTTTTTTTTTTT
>NW_025223954.1:24066-206635 GCF_014066325.1 Apis laboriosa
TTTTTTTTTTTTTTTTTTTTTCTATTTCAATTTTGACCGCAACAGATTTTGTCATCGAGTCAGCGATCAAAATTTGATAGTGAAATCATAGATAACAGCCGGTAATTTTGAAAATTGAGAAAAAAATCGCATATACGATTTAACGGGAGATACGTTTAGGAAAATGAAATTGTAACTTCGTTCGATACGGAAAAGAGAAAATAAATTTTTCGTAAAACGAGCACGTGACGTGTAATGATCGAGTAATAATTATCCAATATCGGATAGTAAAAATTGAAAGATAATATGAATATATTCAATTGGTGGGAAAGTTACGTATGGTTTTTGGATTCTTTCGTAAGAGAGAACCCATTTAAGTGGGAACGTTATTCTGTTTATAGTCAATTCTTTTTACGAGGGTGATGTTCTTAAAATATTCTTATTTGAACTTCAACATCAATTTACATAAAGTAATTGTCGCGCTTGGACGTAAGATATTTCTGTTTTTAATTATTCATATTACATGAATTTAAAATAAATGCAAATATGCAGAATATTTTTCATATTATTGAAGTAAATAACACGAGCAAATATACGCGTCGATAAACGTTGGTTTACCCCAAATATCGCGATCGAATTTTAAACTACAAAAGTAAATTTTAATAAATCGTTCTTATTGAGAGATAAATAAAAAGAATTTACCGTTAAACTACATAATGATTTTGCGATATTTATTATCGTAAAATTCATAAATGATTTCAAAGAAATGATGGACATACATCATCTATAATAAGGCAAATTATCGTTGCATTTATATCGACATTATTACTCTCTCTCGTCGATTCAATATATATCTCGATGAATTTTATGAATAAATTGTAAATAAATAATTATTGTAATTACATACGTAATTACTATTTAATTTTTCAAAAGCTAAACAGTCATCGTTATCACTCGAATCCAGGCCAGTTTGTGATTTATATTACGCAAAATAAAACTAACAACGAAACGTATATCTTCAATATTTCTTTATAAAAGAATTACGCATAAAATATCGCGACTGAACTTTTCAAAAGTCCAACAGTTACTTTTAATTAAGGCAGTTGGTTGTTTTTACGCAAAGTATAAAAAAAAAAAAAAAAAAAAAAAAAAAAAANAAAAAAAAAACAAAAATAGTAAAAAACAAAACGTATTCGACGGCGTAATCGATTCACCGGTGCTTAAATTTTCACGGGTTAAACAGTTACTCTCAATTAATTCTTAGCACGAATTATGCAAAATAAAAATACAAAACGGTATTCATTCATGAAAAGTATATTCATCTATAAAAGAATCGCGCGAAATCGTATCACGGATTGATTTAAGAAAGATCAAGTTTTCTCCATTTACACACGGCAAGTTTCATTAGAATCGACGAGAATGTAATAAGTTGATGGCATCTTCGTGTTACCAACGAGACGTAAGTGAGCGAGAGTGGAGTCACGTGGCGCGTCGATTTATCCGAGTGAGTCAAGCTTGCCGGTGCGTCTTACCTAGAAATAGCTCGTTAAAATCACCCTGTCCCCCGATGAAGACCCCATAGTGTATATTCAGTTCAAAGAAACGTCCTGGTAGAAGGGATTTGGTCGTGTGTATCACGTCAATTTGTAGGGTGATGTTAGCCTCTCGCCTCGTCAGATTGACCTCGTGCCAGCTCAGGTCGTTCAACGTCAATCCACGAGCACTGGACATCTCGCTTTCACCCGCCCCTAAATTGATGTGGACCTGTGGAAAAATCAGAAGGGACCATCCTCTTAAATTATTCTATACCAAAGATAGACGAAGACTTTGATGTAACGGTAAAGTTCGGAAACTCTATCGCAAGTTTCCCTCCAAGATAATTACTCTTTGTTGGAAATTTAGATAAGGTAATGCATAAAGGAAAATTATTTTTTTAATGAAGTAAAATTCGAAGGGGGATGTACCTGTTTCGCTTAGAGGGAAACATGACCGAGAAATAACTTAAGTTTCTTCTTGCAACTATTTTGGCGAAATAACATCTTCAGAAATTTCTCTTCTCCTCCTCCTCTCTCTTTCTCTCTTTCTCTCTCTCTCTCTCTCTCTCTAAGAGAAAAACTGTTTTCGTTCTACCTTTGCAGGCATTACGTCTTCGATTTGTGCATGCAAAGTGTAAAAGGGCGGTCCGGAAACGTATTAAATATTGATCTTTTCCCAATTGCCATCTATTACTCGTTTATCAGATTTCTCTTTTAACCAGATACCGTGTAATCGGATTTTCTAAAATCCTCTCTCGAATTCGTTTGGTGGAAAGTCGCGTGAAAAAGGTGAAAATAATTCATAAAGAATGTTCCATAAAGAATGGTAAATAATTCGCCTTATAATTCTTCCCTTATTTAGGAAAAGTTAGTTGCGCGTTGTCGGATACGGACTTTTAACTAAATTAGAATAAAAATTAACATCTCTTTAACTGTGTATGTGCGTCGTTTAAAATCCGTAAGAGAACGTCTGTCGAGGGAAAAAGAAAGAGAGATCTGCCACGAGTAATCCAGTTACCGTTAAAAAAAAAAAAAAAATCAGTTGACATACATACTATGTAGCAAGTACATTTTATTAATCCGAACCTCGACTTTTTCCGCTCAGATCCCCGCTTCGAGGCCACAAACGACCGGGGATTACGATGTTTCCTTTTTTTTTTCTTTTTTTTCCTCTCTCCTCCGTTTAGCGGCACCTTGGCTCGACATTATGAGACGGGTTCGAGTAATGCATTATCGAGTTAGGACAGTACACGACGCGCTTTAGCGAGAGGTGAAGCGGCAGCCTCTGATAAAGAGTCTTTAATCGCGACCTAAATCGACCTTCCGAGACTTATAGCGTTGTCTTAGCGTAACTTGCACCATCCTCTCTTCTCGTTGATCTTGCGTGGAAGGGGGAAAGCATCGAGACAGCCGAGGTAGAATCGTGTCTTAATGAAAAGTCGATCGTTCTCGGAAAGAGACGAGTCGAAATTACGAGGGAGAGGCGCGATTGGCATCGAGGCCGATCCGTAGCATCGACTCCGCTTCAGACGGCCTCTTCTCCCGCCGCCGTTCTCCGATCGATTTCGTAATAAAGGCGTGAGCTTTTGCGAGTTGCAAGTTCACCCCGATAGTAGCGCAATGTCCGATGACTATGCAGGATCCCCCATTAATATGTATAAGCGCGAGAGACACGACACTTCGTCGAGTGTAAACGCGAATTTATACGTTTCGAAGGTCGAAGACACCAGGGCGATGCATTATCGATGCACCATCGTTGATTGGAAAGGGAACAAAATATTCGATCGATCGATCGCAATTGATAAAAGAAAAAGATATTTCTCTTTTTCCTTTCTTTTCGAAATGGAAAAGAAATCGTGCGAAATTGTACGCATTCGATCGGATCCGTGGACAAATTGTTTCCAACTTTTTTACGTAATGCGATTTACGTTTGATTAAATTGATAAACATTTTACGATTTGACGATAAACAAAATGTTGCATCGCGCAATAAAATAAATGAATTCGACAACGCGTTGGTGAAACTAACCGAGAGTAAACGATATATACCTCTCGTGGACGAGTCCGAACTTCCGAATAATAGAATAATTGGGAAGATGGAAAAGGTTTTAAGCGGATAAAAGCGGTGCGGGAGAGACGTGGCTCGACAGGCACACGAGACGTTGAAACGATTCCATTGCACTTTTTGCTCGCCCGTTTATCCCTCTTCTCATCCTCCTTAACGATCTTCTTAACAAATTTAATTAAGCTCAGACAGACACCCACCTACCCGTCTTCTCATGGTTCGACCTGTGGACTTAACCCTTCGCGAAATTAGATTCGCGCGGTTTTCACTCTGGATCTTTGGGATCCAGTGAGAAACGGCATTTTCCTCGCGCCCTAATGCACTTGGACGATGTTTTAACACTCTATCGCGATACTGGATTACACCTGATCTTCGTCTTACGATCAAAAGAAAAACGATCTGAATTTTTCAAATAACAATTCCGCTATGTTACGTGTTACGCTATGTTACGTTCGCCCATTAATCATCTCGGATGGTATCGGATAAAATCGGTTGCTCGGCTGTAATTTTCTCGATTTTTCGAGAGATTTAAGATGTCTTCGGGAAGGAACTACTACACCATGTTCCAGATTTTTACTCGAATTATATCGATTGCCGAGGTCTTTCTCGATCAGCTGAATAGGCTGATTGCTCTGCAATTTTTTCGTATTTATTAGTGTTCGCGACCTAGCGTTTTCTACCGTTTTTACCTTTTTTTTTTTTTTTCTTTCTTGCTGAATTAGATCGAATTAAAGGTTCGAGAATATTTGCTCGACTATATTTCGTACAGTTATCGTTCATTTGAGTTTCTCGATTCGAAGCTACGTTTCGCAACTTCCGATTATTCTTTACTTCTATAAAAGATCGATAATGTAGATCGATAATCTATAACTTCAAAAGAAGATTCATTGTCAGCAAACTTATTTCGAGTTTAGATTCCACTCGAATCTATTTATGCACCTCATCATAGTACGATGAAACGTGAAATTCGCGAAATGTTGAGATTTCGACTCGTTAATCTCGTTAATCGAAATTAATATTGGTCGTCTTCGAGCGTTCGATGAAGAAAATACGCGTCATCGGTACAAAGATTGTAAATTTCCGTCAAAGAATATGAATACATCGAGGCGAAATAACAATAATCGTCGATGAGCGATTAATAGCGAGCATCCTGTAAATGTTTCAGAGATTCGTGTTTACATCCACTTATCGACCGTTCGTCGTTTTATGAACGCGACCATCGAATATAATATATTCGAATTAATCGTAATAAGCATCCCGATAAACAACCGGTTCCTATTTAGCGTAACGAAGTTGCACGTACACGCTACTTCGCACGAAAGTATGTTTATTTCGAACAAGATTTATTTTAATTTCGAAATTACGTATAAAAGGATCCGCAATAATTTTATTCTTCGTAATTGGTACGAATGTTTGTACCGTTGCACCATTAATTATTAATTCGAATAACGAAGAGAATTCTTTCGTTATTTGAGGAATCATATTTCTCGTGAATTTACGCGATCTGTAATTATCCGTGTATATGTAATAATATATATAAATTACCTAATTATCGAACAGACTACTACAACATCGCGTACATCGACGAATCATGAATTTGATTCTAATCAACTCGCGTGTTGCTGTTAAATTTTATCGCGAATAATGTTAATTATTGGTCTATTGACTTTATAATAAGGTAATAAATTCAATCTCATCCTTCGTTTCTATACTTTGCTAAAATTCGAATATTTATCCGAATATATTATTGCCACGAATGGAGCGAAATATCGCGATACTTATGAACGATAGCGTATTCCGCGACGGTGTGTTGCACCTATGCCCTGTACACCGATTCTTCTCACGAATTCTAGTAATTTGTAACTAGAGCTCGACGACGATTACTATCTAAGAGCAAAGTGGCCCATCTGGGCTTGCTTGTCCCCCGTGCGTCGTTGTTCTTCGTAATGCAACCGGGTACGCTCGATGGTGTCGTTTAATTCTGCTCCAACGAGTGTTCGTTTCGGGCCGACGTCACGGTATCACCGGCGATCGTTTATAACCGTGCTTGTTAATACGTGCGCCGAGAATTCATACCTGAGCCGTCTTATTTCACCGACGAGAGCCGACCGAAACAAATTTGTTTCTTTTTTTCTTTTTCTATTGGATCGAAACCATCCGAGAGAGACCGATCTCGAATTAAAATCGCGGTTGGAATTGACTTTGGATCAGGTGCAGATGACATTGTTGCGATTCTGCTCTAGTGACGTTGTGAAGTTCGACAGATTCACGTTTCTATGTTTTATAACGATCCAAAACGCACGTGCGATGATCGAAACAGTGTGTCGCGTTGATCGTTTGCAACTAGCTTTAATATAGATCCGAATTGTGGACGGACGTTGTTGCTGTTGTCACTTTTGGTTAATGAATTTTAGTATTTATTTATTTTAATTCATTCGTAATTCGTATTTTACGGGAATCAGAGCGATGGTCTCGCTAACTTAACTCAAAAGGCAGCTAGTCGTTTCTGCTTTTTGCGATAAAATCCTGTTAATTTTTTTCGTTACTTAACGAATACGTGGAACATTAATTATTTAAATATCTCAAAAGGAAGTTGGAACATGCTGATATAGATACACGCGAGCAACGCGTGGATTTGCATCTTTCGTTTGTGGATTTGCATCTTTCCATTGTGGATGTCGGTTTAAAACCTTTGTAGCATAGTTTTCATAGCGAAATCGCAAGATCGTACACGTTGTGTCATTATAAACAAAGACCTGTCACAACAATAGAATTACAAGGATGACGCTTGTATATACCTGGCCTTAATTCGGATAAAAGTATTAAAGGTTTTTCGTTCCTTCGGACAATCGAGGAAACGATAAATTATGATAAATAATTTGGATTTAACAAAAGGGGAAGCTTTAGGAAAAGCTTGCGCGTGAATAAAAAATTAAAAATTGTAAAACGTAACGATTATTCGATTTTTACAGAGAAACATCAGTATTCGAATTTTTTACACGAATGTAGAGAGCGACTATTTTAAAAATTTAAATTCGATCACGCATTGGCGACAATTATGCATGAACAGTTTTCATGTTTATTCGCAAATAGAATTTTTCACGGCAATTTACAGCCAACGTTACTTTGAAATAAATTATAAAGTTTTATTTCATATCGGGGCTCGTGTACAAAAATTAAATTTGAACGTGTCATATTTAATTCAATTAAAAAGTCCGAGCATCGAGTATTGTATTTTTCAAACATGTAACAAAAATTGTTCCCCCTGTAAAAGGTCGATCGATAGATAGGAATGCGTTATATTTATTCCTACGTCTATACGTAACGATCGTTTCCACGCAATTGTTACTCGAAGGATTATTAAAAATAATAAAATAAAATGGAATCGTAACCGTACGCGTATTTTACGTGAAAGTTTACATCGAAACTTATTATTATTGGTTTCTCTTTGATGGCTGGATCGTTGATTTAGATAGAATTTAAAACGGAAATGGTTTTAAACGAAATCAAAGGGAAGCGTTAACTTTGCTCGAATGAAATTTACAAACGTTTTTTATTTAGTTGAAAAGAAAGAGACACGGAGAAATAGAGAGAAGGAGAGAAAGTGTGTGCGCATGAAAGGGAAAAGTGAATAAAAAAAAATTCATCGCTTCTTTTCCTTTTTCTCTATAAATTTTATTATGTATATTCGGTGAAACGTGTCGATCTATCTTGTTTTACCATTTCTCGCGAGCATCCGCATACATAAATAAGATGTTTTTACTTGCGGAGTTTTAATGGCTCGAATAAAGCGGGGCAACGACGTGATGTTGTTAAAATCACGACACGGTTTTTATCGAAGTTATAAAATCGAGCTGTGGAGAACGTGGTCGTTAGCCGCGTGTCTGAAAATCATTTCTCTTTCTTTTCTATTTTTTCCCTCTTTTTTATATCATCCATGCTCGCGTGCTCTCCAACTCGTCTCGCTTTTCTCTCCTCCTTTTTTTCCCTTCTCTCGAGTTTCTTTTTTTCTCAATGTTTCGAACCAAGCCTAATTTCTTAGCAAGGATAGCTCGTACTGTAGAAAGATTGCTCGTGGATGAGGAGATGAAAAAGAGAATTAGGATGAGAGAGAGAGAGAGGGGTTGTGCTGACTGTCGCGTCGGACTATAGCACGTGCGGTTGGTTAACGACCAGCGGCCACGAAGACCCAAACAGAAAGCCTATTAATAGAAGTAAGCATTGAGGGCAAACGAACCTTCAATTTGCCGGTTTCGAGTTTGATCAGGCAGTAATCCGTCCTGCCAACGGCCAATAGCAGCATAGCGTCCGCGAGATGAGTTCGGAACCGGAAGCTGATGTCAGTCGCACCCTTAGCTTCTTGCACCGGAAGATGAATGTAGCTCGCTCCGTAAAATGACACTGTAATAAATTTGAAAAATTTATTGTTCCTCCGTGACGCAATTGCTCGCCCATCGATGCGCGAAATATGAACGTATACGTATAAATTTGCACGTTTCTTTGGACTATCTAAAAAGTGTACGCGCTTTGAAAATATTCATGGGAAGGAATAAATCTCCATCCACTATCGATATTTCTATTTAAAATGAGGCGTACGCGATCTCGGATATTTTTGCAAATGCATTAACGACTCGTAAATCATTGCTAAGAAAAATTACCATTGTCATGATTCGGTTTTTATAAATCGATTTTTTTCAGAGATATTTGAAATAGAAAGAAGTAAAAAAAAAAAATCGTGAGAAAATATTAATCGTTTCAGTTCTTTTTTGAGAACCTGGTATAACGTTATTTAAAAGTAATATGAGATTATCGAAGTATTGTCGTTTATGATCAAGATTTTTTAAAAATCGTCAAGATAGTGATCGATCGAAAGGATGATCTTTTGCGACGTATACGCACATGTATTAATTGTATAATGTGTATATTATATCGCGTATTATGTTTATTTCTCGTGCATCGTTCGCATATTATAGATATTTACTTAAGCGATTTAATTTCTCGAAATTTAATCAAATTGAACTCTACGTTCAGATTTATTGAGTTTTGCTAGGCTTTAATTTTTTTCTTTTTTTTTTTTTCTTTTAAATATATCCTGTATCATAATATCTTCGGTTGAGATAAATTTGATATTTACGATATGACGTAATATAATTAAAATTTTGATAAATAATTTTCGTTGTTGAGAAAAATTGAATAAATTGGCATATTTGAATTCTTGCAAGAACGATTGTTCTAGATTAGATATTTCGTTAGAGAAATTTGAAAATCTCCTAGTCTCGTTTCTTTTAACTTAAACGATTCCATTTATCCTGAACCGTACAAATTTTCATATAATTCATTAGCCTTGATGAGTGTACCGTAGTAGCGTGTACTGTAAATTATTCACCGCTTGACCGTGAATAAAATGATCGTGTAATTTTTATCGATATGAAATATTTATTCGCTGCACGATTGCATCCGTAATCCAAATGGACCTTTACCTGTTTAATTCAGTATACCTCGTATACCATATCTCGGGAAAATATCGAAAATTTTACGGAAATCAAAATAACAAGGAGAAAAAACAGTCGCGATAAATAAACGAACGACGAGGCGCAGAATTTAATTGACGTTTCGTCGATCGTTATGAAGGTATGGTTCAATATTTTCCATCGGTTGATATACTATTTCGACGGTGTCGAACAGACAGAAAGAAATCAACGTAATAAAGAGAAAAAGAAGAGGAAAGAAAAGGAAATAAAGCACAGTAGGCGATTGAAAAGCTTGGCAAGACCGATGAATGAGCGACTTCAACTCCTTTAAAAGACCGTTGAAGAAGAGATCTCGCGTCTCTAAGTGTGTATACCGAGAAATCGGACAACCGCGTGTTTCGAACTCTTGTAAAGAGTTTATTTCCCAGAGAGGCGTGTAAATGATCTTGGAAAACGTTCGACGAATACGTGGAATAATCGTACGGATCATTAACTACGCGCTATCTTCTTTATCTCTTCCGCCCCCCCAGCTTCGTTCTTTCATCTTTCACCGTTCCCTCCTTTTATTATTTTTATTCTATCGACGCAACATCGTGGAACGGGGGACACGGAAACATTAACGTCAACCGCGAATCGATGGAATCGATTTGGGACGAGTGTTCTATACGGTTATAGAACCCGGCTTCACCTGTTTACGGGAATCCTCGGTTCATGATACAGGCCATAACGTTTGTATTTGTGTTCGTGTATCCACGCGTACCTTCTCTATCGAGGTTAAATGTACTTACTTCGATTAGCATTAGAGACAGTATGGCGATGACACTCTAAGATCGAAACGCGTAATCGAAGTTTTCGTCTTTTCCTTTTTTCTTTTTTTTTTTCGTTTCTTTTCTTTTTTTTTTTTTCCTTACATACACATACACGCAATTTATTCACGTTTATCTAGCACAACCTAGAAATAACGAGGTCGAGGTCCTTAACCAATTACAAGCAGATTTTCTCCTATCGGAAATGTTCATCGATCGCTAATTATCGAGATAATAGAGCACGGAAATGGCCAAATTAGTCGCTTCGGGGCAACGTTAGCTTTCTCAAAGCTATCCCCCACATCTGACCAATAAATGCGGCTCTTAACTACTCGACGGTCAGACGTTTCGCGCAATTATCCCGATTCGCGTTTTTCTTTTCTCCCAACTTTCGTGTTACGGATAACGAAACGATTCAGCATCGTATTCATCTTGTTTTTCGTCAAAGTAAATCCTGTCTCGGTCCAAGATGAGAAAGTGCGCGAAATGCTTTTCAAACGTATTCCGCAATTGGATTTCGATGTATATGCGCATCTCCGGCTCGAAATTCGAAGCGAACAACTATAGTCCATAAAGGACAGATTAGCTGGATGAACGGAATGATGAGTAGTAGGGTGATATTGGCCTTGGTGTCGTGACTTGGTTTTTATCGCGTCGACAAATTTCTTTTTTCAATGGAACGCGTGAAACGAGGTGGATTAAGACGGCTTCGGTTTCATCGTATCGAACGATTTGCGCGAATCGATTGCGATTTCATCGTATCCCCGATAATGGAGGATCGGTAAACGGGTTGGTCGCGTTTAATTAACAAAATTTGTCAATATTCCTGCTCCTTTTGGCTGAGAAAGCCTTGGATTGTTCGAAAAACGACCGCTTTTGAGCCGCGCGACGTCGACGAAGCATTAATTTGCGAGCGAAATGATGGATTAGAGAAATGGAACGCGAGATAAACGGGAAATTGATTAAACTCGTGTTGCCATTGCTATTTCCATCATGGTATTTCGATGCTTGGTTAGATTGCCCTCGACGTTCACCTATTACAGAAATACGAAGCCGGGAAATCAAGAATGGTTTATGTAAAATTGATACCGATAAATTCCATTTTCGACTCGGTTACAACGAAAAATAACGGGTAATTGTTTTTCGAGCGTGGGATAAAAGTTTCTACCTCGTATAATTTGATCGTTCCGACACGCGGGGTCTACGCTAAACGATGGATTAGCCGGCTAAATGAAAAACTGATTACGCCGCTCGATAGCGAAACTCTTTTATCCATCTATCGTTTCTTCGTTTCTTTCTCCGGGATACTCGTACCAAGTTATGAAACGTAGTTTATCTAAAATTGATAAACTCGCGGATATTAGCGGTTATACGCAAACTCGATACACGAGGCCTATCTATAGACATTTTTTTTTTTTTTTCAAATTCGTACTTTGTTTCGAACAAATTTACAATCGATGGGAGGATTAATTTGCTTCATCGACGATAGGGACGCGTACGTTTAACGAAGAGCAACAAACACGAGCTTCGTCTTTTTATTCGGATCATTACGAATATTCTTTCTTGGATTTAAAAAAAAAAAAAAAAAAAATTTCGATTCAAACCTCGATCATTCTGTTTTCTTTCGCACTTGGTTTAATCTCACTTTCATCGTTAAAGACAAACTTCCTGAAAGAGCGAACGATTTCCTATTTCGATTCGGCGAGCTATCGCGTGTCCCCTATCTCCGTGTATCGAACCCATTAAAACCGAAACGTTGGAACGGAAATGAAATGAAAAGACGACATCCCGGAGAATAAATAGACACGGACGTGAGAGGGAAATCGAAGAACCGCGAGGCTGTATCACAGCAATTACAGATGATCGAAAACGCATCTGCACATGTCGTATTTTCGTATTTCATCTACGTCGATGCATCGCGAGATGATCGAACCATCGTCTCGTATTACTACATTAATTCTCCGCATCCCGATTTATATCCGTACTTGTTCGTGAAACGAACGATGTTAATTTCGTAATTAATATTTGTAATTAACCTTCCCATATTTCCTACGTTACGTTTACTTTAATATCGAGCCACGATAATAGCTACTTACTTTTATACCCGATATGCGATATAAATCTAATTGAAAAAAAAAAAAAAAAAAAAAAAAAAGAACCATCAAAATGAACATTTTTCCCACGATCAAAAGCGATATATATATATATATTCTTTTCTATTCTTTTTTCCTTTATCTTTCTTTCGAATCAATTGAAATTCTTCCATTATTCGTGACGTTGTAAAAGGAGAGAGAGTAGACGCCCATTTTCTAGTTCAGAGTTCCATCATAGGTGAGCGAAACGCTGACGATCGTTCATATTTGACGCGAGGATCGTCGTAAAAAGGATTTAGGGGAAGCGTCGTGAATCCAGGGATCGTGTCGCGCGCTGGATCGAGCGATCGTGATATCGCCGAACCGTGTTTACGACTCGCGCCGTTTTCGTTGGTTATTAAAAGCGGTCCGATAGACGGTCGGTCGGGTTATTGAAAAGTAGAGGGTCGGTATCGGTGATATAAGTACATTCGCGGCGGCCACTCGTTCCATTGACCATAAAAGTTAATCTCTGTCGGTGTTTGCTGCTTTTCCATCGCGCATCCCTGGATTTACGATCGCGCGACGGCAACGGACGAAAGCGAACCGCGGCTTTCTTTCGTCACCGTTCAAGAGGACGTCTATACATTACCTTTTTCATCCGTTTGGCAATAGCCCAAGAGGAGGGAGGCCGTTAGTGCTAAGAACATTAACAGCCCCATGTCGTTGAGAAACATTAGGCTCCTCTCTTCTCGACGTCTTCTTTTTATCCTTTCCCTTTTTCTTCTTTGTATGTATATATATATATATATTTTTCCAATCGAAATATCGCACGACTCTATATCCTCCTCCCGTATTCGACACCGTTTCCTCCGTGATCCGGTTACGTTCGTGAGAGGGAAGAAAGTTTGCGTACGCTAAGAAACGAGGCAACTGGGGATAACGCCACTTAGATGGATATCTCGGGTCCACGCGAGAGGAATTACGATAGACTATTTACAAGCCGATTAAGATTCGAACCGTACTTTTCTCCATCCATTTCGAGGCGTCGTTCGTCACGCGCACGAGGTATGAGGTAACGGGGGGAGGCGTACGAGGCTCGAATCGGTATCGTCCGCCGCGTTGGACGTTGATTCGCCGATGCCGACGTCGACGAATGAAGCGGCACGGTTTCTCGACGTCGTTCCGTTGCCAACGCTCGCTTCTAGTCAACCATTCACCACTCTCCTCTCTCTATCTCCCGGCGTTGCTATTTTCGGGCACCGAATCAAAAGACACCGTCAGGCCGGAACAACGCGGAAACGTTGGTCGTTGTAGTAGCTCGTTTCGTATAAAAGTGTAAAATGGAACGGTGATTTTCCTCCTTGGAGTATCGGGCCGATGACGTTCCTCTCGCTTCTGGCTGCGTCCTATCCTTGGACGTGGTCCTGGCTGGCATCGTGCACGTACGCTCCTCGTTTCCTGCGCCGGTGAATCCCCACCTCCCTGAAAGGATATCGGGCCACGACTGTAAAACCCACGTTCGCTTTGCCACCGTTTAATCGGCGGAACGACTTTGGATTTACGCGACGCGTATCGTACGCTTCGACTCTCTCGACCGTACTTCGACTCGCCGCCGATTCGCTACGCTCGTTCGCGAGACACTCGACGGTCCAACCTCTGTTTTTGCCGAGGCTTCACGGAACAGACATCATCCAATTTGCCTCTTTAACGAGACTTGTTTCGAACCGAGTCTGTTGCCCACTCCTTGGGTCCTCCCAGAGTTCCTTCTTCAAAGACATTCATCCGCGGAGGAATGTTTTATAAAGAGAGAGACGGGAAACATTGAAACTTTTAACGCGCTTTTCAAGTTCAACCAACCGTCTAATTCATTGTTCTCGGTCGGACACGTCCGCGTGTTCGAAGCGACGATACTTTTAGTAGATATACACGATTGAAATTTCATCGTTCGAAGAGGAATCCGCTCGCGATTTCAACGATGCTTTTGCGCTTTTTCCTTTCTTTTCTTTTCTTTTCTTCTCCTCTCTGTAAAGCGACGCGTCAAAAAAGATTCGAGAACACGGTGCGGAAATTGTAAACCTTTTATTATGCCACGGCGAAAGCTAACGTTCCTGTTTATTTGCCGCCAAGATCGACGAGCATTTAAATCCGTTGAAAAAACCTGCAGCTTTCTCTTGATAACGCCGAGGGAACTCGAGCGGATTTTTTTCCCGTCGATCGATTCCGAATTCCACTCCGAACGAGAAAAAAAAGAGTTTTCCCACCGACAGTATAAACATTTAAACAAGCTAGTTAATCTGGGACTTGCCACCTTCGTCTCTGCGCTTTCTTTCCCCTCCCCCTCTTTCTCTCTTTCGCATTCTTCTTTCGTTTTTCTTTCCCTGTCGTATACTTGCAACTCGCGAAGATTTTTCTTTTGCCAAAAGTGGCAAGCGAAAGAAGAAAGCGTCGGTTGGACTCGGATGCTCGATTTCGGTTTCTACGAATCTCATTTGCAACGGCCGACATTCGACGCGGTCCGCGATTCCCCCCCCTCCGACTGGTGGACAAAAAAATGAAGGGAGAAGTTGGATCGACGCAGCACCCGAGCCATATTTTTCTCACCCCTTCTCCTCTCCTTCCAACTCGTGCTCTCTTCGATGCTTCGTTCCGACGCAACGCCCAACGAAAAAGAGAGAGAGAGAGAGAGAGAGAGAAAGAGAGAAGAGAAAAATAAAAAGAAGAGAGAAAAAAATATAGTCGGGTATTTCCATTCAACGAGAAAGAATCGAGTACAACGGAAAAGCATCGACCCTGCGTCTGTCCCACGGTTACCGATATTCATTCCCGCGCGATCGAATGGCAATGGGAATAAGCGCATCTCGTCCGCGACATGGAATCCACGAAAACCGGGAAAAGAGAGAGAATTTGCCTGCCGTGGCCGTGAATCCTACAATTGTCCGCGTTTCCATCGAAAAATTCCCTCTTCGCCGACCTTTCTCTTCCCGAACAATATAAATATTTCACGGAGAAGAATAAGGGTAGAGGGTAGCACGCGGAGTGAGATCATTGCCGATTTTACCGAGTCTATCTATCCTCTTTACGCCACGGAGATAAACGTTTCCCGGAGAGCCTTAAACCGAGATAAGGAAATGTACGCGATACCTTCGAAAAGTCGTAAAGTCCGCGGGATTTCCATAATGCAAACCTGCCAGACGTATACGATATAGGATGCGATATGAGTGCGGCGACACACGAGCCACAGTTCGTCCATTCCTTTTTTTCCTTCTTGGGAAAAGAGATGCATCGTGAAACCGAGTTCCGATATCGGAGGATCGGTAATGTTTACGGCGTATTTTCTCGCCGCCGCCCGATGCTGCTCCTCCCGGTTGCAGGGTAAAGGGAAAGGAGAAGCGTCGCTACCGATACTTCTGTACTCGCGTCTAATGTAACAAGCTTTCCAACGATACGTGTATTCGTGCGCGCCGGCCAACCACGTACTCGCCCTCTCTCTGCCAAAGAGATAGAACCCCTGTTTTACCTCTTCCCGACCTGGCTTTCGTCAATGATAGCGTCTGCCTTGTTGTGCGCAATCGATCACGTTGTTTCGCGTAATCAAACTTTTACAAACTACCGCCCCCGACGTGAAACTTTAACGTTACGCTCGTTCGAGAGGAATTACGAGAACGATTCTTGATACAAATGTACCTCTACTTGGAACAAATTATCACTTGCGGCCATTCTGCCGCACGAGGAAGAGAAAGCGTTGAGAGCGAGAGAAACTACGAGATTGGAAAAAAAAAAAACTTGCCGTTGAATACCGATTTCGGAGGCGATCAACGTTCTACCTTTGTCCAACGGAATGCCTACGAGGTACGATTCTCATCTACGAACCCGGTTCTATTCTTCTCGAATCGCGAGGAGAATAGTTGGAGGCATAAATCATCATAGCGACGTAAATATTGCTTTTCTTCCATCTCTTGGCGCGGAGAAGGCGGATGATTCGAGCGGACTTTTTCCCACCACGAAACGATTCACGGAACTTGCGTCCATTCTCGCATATACAACGATGACAAAGAGATTATTACGTCCCGTCACCGATTTCTTTTCGGGCGAATCGCGATAGCTTTACGACTGATCGTTCGAGCTCGTCACGTACGAGCCGTGCATTGAATCGCGAGAATTCGAGTCAAGAAGAAAAACCCGTGGGATCGAGCACGATTGAAACGGAATGTATCCCTCGCTTTTTTCCCCCCCCCTTCCCCCTTGTACCGATTCGATCGAATCCTTCGTTCGCGATCGCATACGCGAAAGAAGGGAGACGCGGGGGGATGCTCGCGACACTGCAAGGATTCTGTAGATCCTCTCGAAATTTTGTGTTGCACGCAAAATCCATAGGATGCCAGAGAAAAGCGCGTGCACGCAGGCGGGAATGCGAAAGAAGCGGCAGTGAGTCGGGAGAAGTTGTCGGGTTCGTTCGTCATAGACGGTTGACCGGCGTGGAAAAAATTATTCAGCCTCCCGAAGTGTTGGGCCAAAATTTGCATCCGCGAATCATGACTGCCGCTCGTATATCCTACCGGGTTGACGAGAAAACCCGTGGACCCGTGTAATGGCTCACGTACGCGAACCGGAGCACGCGGCTGAAATTTAAACCGTCACTACCACTAGCATCCCTAGTATCATTGTCGCCGCCGCCACCACCACTATCACCACCACCACTACAACCATCACCACCACCACCACCACCATGATCGGAGCAACACTACCACCACCGCGATCAAGTATCGTGGCAAGCGATATCACTGTCCACCCTCGTCGTCATCCCTCGCGTCGTGTCGCGAAAGGAAGAGAGAGGAAGACGGAGACGCGCGAGCAGGCAAAGAAGAATGAAAGGAGAGACGGACGGACGAGAGGTTGACAAGCCCAGAGACGACACCGGCGTCGACGTTGGAACGATGTTGCAGAATTTCGCGCAGTATCGAGTCGAAACGCTTGGCCGAGTTCGTTCGCTGTCACGCCGAGTCGCCGATGTTTCGCCCTCTTCCCTTCCCCTTCTATCCCGCCTCGTGTCGTGGAAATTTTTACCGTGTCGGCCGTAACAGTTTGGCTGCGTGGACCGGGACGCCGAGCAAGCGTCCTCGTAGCTCCGTTTTCACTCGTGAACCAGCGAAGCACACGCACCGACCGAAGGGAGGCAACGAGCGTGCGTCCGACCGACCGACCGACCAACGGAGGAACAGAGAGGGTTGCGAGAGAGACGAATCGAGAGAAGAGCAGCGTGCTTCGACCGGGCGTTCCTCGGTCCTCCTCTGCCGCACGACGACTGAATCTTCGGGGTAGACTGGGGAGGCTGCGCGCAGGGTCGGCCCCGCTCGTTCCGGCACCCTGGTCCTCTCTCCTCCTCCTCTCTCTCCCCCCCTCTTCTCTCGCCTCTCCTCTCCTTCCTCCTTCCTCTATCGCTTTCTCTTTCTTCCTCCTCCCCCTTCTTCTTCCTTAACCTTCTCAGTCGCGACTGCTTGACATTTCCTCCTCCTCCCTAGTGATGGCCATTCGATCCCCTCTGTCGCGAATTTTTAAGCAATTTGCTTAACGATATATGAAGATCCGACATCCCGAGACTTTGAAAGTATCGCGAGATACTCGGAGATACACGTTGATACACGTTTTGCCAAAGTTTGAGAACTGCGATGCACTCTCTGAAAGCATTGCACCACTTTGAAAGATTTGTAGATGTTTGATACGCGTGAAACGTAGAAATATATGCGAGAAATATGTAGATTCCTCGTGTTCACTTTTGTGTTGAAATCGTTACCATTATTATTATTATTATTATACCTTTTAGATTATTAAAAATAGTAGAGATTTCGAGCGTTTCGAAAATCTCGAAGTTAATTTCATTCCATTCCGAATTTTGAACACTTTTAAATTTATCGTGGCTGTAAAGTGCGTCGCGGATTCGACGAATTTATTTTTCTTGCTCTCTCTCTCTCTCTCTCTTTCTCTCTCCCTCTCTTTTTTCGATCAATTCTTCGTTCAATTTTTCTTGTTTTCTTGTTTTCCTCCTTATTTCCTCGCATGTCTCATTTTCCTGTATCTTTTACATCTTTTTCCTCCCTCGCTTGTCTCGTTCATTCTCCGTCGATATATTTTTCTCTTTTCTTCTTTTTTACCCGTTGTTTCCTTATTTTCTTTCGATTTCTTCATCCCCTATTCTTCTCTTTTTCTCGTTTGTTTTCCTCTTCTTCGTCCATCCCCTTGTCTCGTCTCCTCCTCCACCATCCACCACTTGCCTACCTAGCGATAGCGGTGGAAGTATAGCACCGGTAGTGGTGGTGGTGGAGATGGAGATGGTGGTGGTGGTGGTGGTGATGGTAGTGGTGGTGGTGGTAGCGGCAGCGAACCGAACTACAGGGCAGATAGGGATGCTGCTAACTTTTAGGATTTCTCTTTGTAGAAAGACGCGTTTATCTCGGGTTCAAAGGCAGCTGGAATTTTTAGCCGCGTTACAGGGAATACCGCCGGTACTTTTTTATGAAAAGGTCGTCCATGAATTTCTACTATTTCAAAATTTATGCCGTTTTCCTCCCTCCGACCAGAAGATTAATCGTCGAAGAGGGATCCGGCAAGAAGAGAATGGAAGAGACGACCACGATATTCCTCCCCGTTCTTCGCGAGCGTGCGCGTTTTTTCAATTTACGTTTACCAACTACTAACCTCCTCGATCCGAGCCACGAGCCACGATGGTCGTGTGCTGGCTTTTCCTTTTCGGTCATCGTACTCGCGGATCAATCGTACTTTTCATCACCGTTTAAACCGCTATGTAACGGGCACGAATTGGACGTGAAGAGTTGCTAAGCGAAGAAGGGGCGAGTCCGACGAGGCCCGTTGAACTTGTTGAAACTTGAACCAATGATCTTTTTTTTCTTTTTTTTTTTGATTCGATAAACGAGGCTTGAACAGGGGCGAAAGTAAACCGCGGAAAATAAAGAGAAGAGATATCGAAATGGACCATTCCGTCTCCCTTATGTTCCCGCGAGAAATGATAATTCGACGATTTCGAGGGTAAATGGAGCCGACCGCGAATTTGAAGATGTTCCTCTCGGTGCGCACAAGTTTACGAGTGTACAAAGTAACGCGGAGAGAAATTTTTGTAAGACCCGAGCGAGCCACTGAGATGACGCTCGCTCGCGTTCTCAAGAGGGCCGTTTCCGTTCTCTCGAGTGCTTATCTTCACGAATCGCGCACGTACGCCAATTTCAGGCAAATTGTTTGTAGCGTGCCGTCTGCGGATTCAAACGAGCCTATTACCACTCGCAACGTCTTTATCCGCTTCGCCTCGCAATGATATTTTCCCCCACAAGACAGAAATATTTGAATTTCTGGATTATTTCTGGGTCGTTAAAAACTCGGTTTTCCTTCGCTTCGAGATTATTTCACGATTATGGCACGCTTCTGCGTAAATTCTCGTAGCACATACGTAGCACATACGTAGCACGTCAAAAATGTTAAAAATGTAAGCAAATTAGATTAGATTGCAATTAGATTACAAAAAAAATTGCGTGTTTAAATTTTTATATTTTTTTTTTTTTGTTGACTCGGCCATTTTGGTCGAGTTAAAAAGAGCTTCGGTATCGATAAATTACCGAAGACACGGGGATTACACGCGAGCGCGAAGCTTCGTTAAAAATTCGATCGAGCTTCGGGCGTAACTTTAAAACGTAAACATTTTGAAAATGCGAGCCGCGGCAGCATTTATTCGTATTCGTATTGGGCGGATCAATCGGACGAATTTCGTCGTATTCCGCGTATAAATCACGGGCATAGGGTAAACTACCCGTGTCGCGTTTGACAATACTCTAGATGGTCCGTGGCATTTCAAATATTCATCTCTCGACGCGTAGATCGAAGGTACGAGTGTAGTCACTCGACGGCCTGTTTTTCGCCAAATTAACGAGGGCTATTAAACGCGTATCGGGACAGTTGCACCGTGATCGTAATTAACACGTCGCACAACGAAACAAAGTGATTTGCAAATATTTGGTAATTTCGAATATGATGGAGCCACCGTTGAAACTGGCCCGGACGATAATGCGCTACTCGGACGTGACAATTGTCGTTTCGCATCGATGAAAATCTGATCAACTACGGCCACTGTTCGTTTGTCACCTCGACCCCGTCCCTTCGTTCCTCTTTTCTTTTTCTTGCGATTCGCGGCGAGAGAGAGGTATCGAGACCGGTCTTGGAGAAACTTTCCACAGCGCAAACAGATCTCCTTGTGTTGTCGGCAAAGTATATAACGGGTTGATTTATATATCGAGAGGATATCTACCGCCTAGTTTCTTGCCGTTGTTCGGAAGAACAAGATATTTTCGTTCTCTCATTCTGAAATTGACTCGCCTCGGGGGAGTCTTTCTCCCTGTCTGTCTCTGTTTCTCTCTCTCTTCTCTCTTCTCTTCCCTTTCGGCCAAAGACGAACAAGGCAATATAAACCGAATACGGAATACGTTCGACGCGCAATGCGATACGACTTTGTCCCCCGTCTGCCGGATGTGTCTTTTTATTACGCGACGAAACGGTTGTTTGCGCCGTTTTACCTATTTTTACGATCCTACTTGTTTTTAACGCGTAACGTTCCGGTTCCGACGCGCGATTTGCACCATCCGCCCGAACGTTCGATTCTCTCCCTATTAAATTTCATTGCGCATTCGCGACCAATCCGGTCCGAAGCGGCCTTTTGAATTCGTGATCGAGGCAATTATCGACCGTGCTCTCCCGTACCTTTGAACTAAATGCTCGACCGCGCGAACATCATCGTCGAAGAATATCGTGCCATCTTTTTTTCTCTCTTTCTCTACTCTCGTCGGTCCATTTTTTCCCTCCCTCCTCCTCCTCTCTCTCTCTCTCTCTCTCTCTCTCTCTCTCTCTCTCTCGTTGCAACCTATCGTTGCACATCGATCGTGAAAATTCCATCGTCTCGGAAAGTGCAAACACTTGACGCGCGCACGAAGATATCAAAGATATACGCGCGATTCCCCTCTGCTGTTCCTCGGCAAGGGACTTTTGGCAACTTTAATGTCGGCGTAAACATATTCGCGTGGGATGTACGCGCGTGCCGCAGCCGCCAACACTCGCCATCGGTTTGTTCGTCGACCTCTCTTCTGCTCGGAAGAAAGAAGGAGTTTATAAATATTTCGCGGTTTCGTAGCGCGACCCCTCGGTTCTCCTCGCGTTAGAGAATAATGTCTGAAGAGGTTCGCTCGAACGAGCGGGCTATAGCAGTTGGTTCGGTCAGCCCTCCCTTTCCGTGGATCGATATAAGCAAAATTCGACCACGATGGAAAGGAAGGAGCACGTCTACCGTACCTACACGTACGCCTTTATTTCGTCTGCTTAATTCTTCGATGCTTAATTCTTCTCGGCGGGGAAATCCCTCCCTCCTCTCCTCTCTCTTGAAGTCGAAAGTTTCTCTTTTCCTCTCCGGTTTCACCGAAATATTTTTGTTCGAAATTTGCTCTCCTCCGATATGCATTCGTGCTCGTACCGGCGATAAAATCACAAAGCGATCGTTCATCCTCTCAAAGATGTATTCCGTCGAAAGAAAAGTCCTTAGTTAGCCCGCGGTGCGCTGAGAAAATTGGACACCAGGGGTTTCCCGTGTAACCGATTCAATTACCGGTTTATTGCGCGTCTCGAGCATTCATCGCGATGAAAAGGAATGAAGAAAGAAGGAGGAAGGTGGTAGGGGCGGGGGAAAAGTCGAGTTTCCGGAAGTGGTTGCTCAAATGGTACCGTTTGATGGAAAACTTTATGCCCGTTCTTAATATCGCGATATCGCAAATGCGAAAAAAAGGAAA
This sequence comes from Apis laboriosa, assembly GCF_014066325.1. NCBI lineage: Eukaryota > Metazoa > Arthropoda > Insecta > Hymenoptera > Apidae > Apis > Apis laboriosa. The sequence continues at coordinate 45,830 of NW_025223954.1, forward strand.
GAAAGAGTTATAATTAAGATTAGCGCCGGGAGCGTTCATTTTCCTTGTTTCACGGCACGCCACTCCACTCGACGGATTCGAGGAAATCGGAAGGAATGGGGATTTCTCGAGTAATTCTCGGAAATAATTTTGATATAATCACGAGGCAAGCGCGCGTCTACGTTTGAAAATGGGAACGGAAGTCGATTACTGAACTGCGAGCGAGCTGGTAGAAACCCGTGCCCCCGTACACGTTGGATTCGTACGTTAGTTTTGAACAGTCGTAACCGCACCTCTCCAACTATTGGGTATCATGCACACTTTCCCGTTTACCGTATTACGTGACACATTGCACGATGCAACGACGACGAGGACGACGACGACGAGGACGAAGAGAATGCGATACGATCTAGCGAATGCTATGATACGCGAACTAACTATCGCATTAAGACGGTGGATCTGTCCTGTATCGATTGCCGTAAAGCGCTTAATCCCTTTGGAACGCAACGGGAATAAAAAAAAAAAAAAAGAAAAAGGAAAGCTTCGAAGCGAAGGAAATAAACGATGGAGCTTAATTTGCGTTACGCTTTCTTTCTTTCTTTCTTTTTTTTTTTTTTTTTTTTTTTTTGTTTCTTCTTGTTTACACGTTATTAACTAAGTTTCTCGTTTAACTTTTCTCCGACGGGGAAAAGGAGGAAGACGAAGGCGAAATTTACTCCGCCTTCTATCTCTACTCCTCTCGAACGTTGAAAATCCATAGAAAGAATATTGGAATTGAAATGATTTCTTTCGTTCCAATCGTCTACAGTTATAATTGGAGAACGCGTAATTGAAAATATTTTTCTCTTGTCGGATAGGTACTTGTTCCTTTGTTTGATCGTGAAAAAAAGACTACGCCCCCGTTTGCTTTCACCTTTCGTCCCTTTTATTTTATTTGATTCGTTAACAGCGGGACGAGTTTGTAAAATTGAACAATGCTCGTGTGCTACCGTGGTAGATGCTACCACGCTTCTTTTCTTTCGTCGCGTCTCTTTTGCTTTCTCCCTATCTCCTCAACCTCTCTCTCTCTCTCTCTCTCTCTCTTCGTTCCATCTAGTTTTTAACTGCTATTTCGCTGAAGGTGCAAAGCGACAGCCGTAATTTCAAGACCTTGAGAAACGTTTTCTGAAACTATTTCGTTGTTGACCGTAATAAATTGCGCATAATTGTGGCCCGGAAAATACTAGAGGGCGACGAAAAAATAGGACGAAACTCTACCCCTTGTTCGCGTAAATCCGTTGTCAGTCCGGTGTTAAACGCGAAAAAAAGTAAACCTTCTTTCGGGTATAATTAGAAAACTTCACCGTAGTTTTGTAAATATTTCGTAGAATTTCGACGAGGATGAAAATCGCGGTCGCGGTCTCCTCCTTAACTCTCCTCCTCAACTCTCCTCCTCTACCCTTCTCCTCTTCCTTTCTTCACCCTTTATCGCGACTGGAAATATAAAATTCCGTTACTAGTCGCCTGACCGAGTTGTTTGTGCATTCGGAAAATATGCAAATTAAACTCGTTCCAGTTTCTTTTCGTCCCGCCTCGATCCTCGTGTGCGAGCCGAAACTCCTTCTTCCCTTCTCCTTCGACTTGCTCGCCTACTGCAAAAACATTGCTTATTCGATTTCCGAGGAAACGGTTCGGGAGGAAAGGAAGCGAGCGAACAGTTTCCCTCTTTGAAAATTCAACGCCCCAAAAATTCTCGGTTCTCTCCTTCGACTTTCCGCCACGAACTTGGAGGCAACAAGTGTTTCGCATTTTTCCAACGATTGCAAATACTACCCGTGCACGCGACGGATTAAATGATGCACGTAGTTTTCTCCGATTCGAGGAACTGTCGAACTGGATGTGCCTCGTTTATTTCTCGAAGATTAAACGGATAAACAGACCGAAGGAGGATAAAAATAAAGAGAAAGTCAATGTTCAACTCTGATCCGTATACGAGTAGAGAGATCCATCTCTAACGAGACTGTAAAATATTGCTAATACGATTATCGATATAACTGTTCGTTTAATATATACGCGGAATTATAGAGAGTATCGTCTGTTTCGCAGCCGGTGAACGGAATTTATTACTCTCCCGCCGTTTTCAACCGTTAATCTGGATTTCGGCTTTATTTTCTACTCTCTCGCTCTCCCTTTGTTCTTTATTGTACAACTATTATTATCCCGCTATTTATTTAAACGATAAATTCCGCAAGTTATTTGGCAATAACATAGGGCGGGGGGACGAATAACATAAGGTAAAAGTTACCTCGATCATGGACGACGTCGATCGATGTGCATCGAACGCCGGGATGGGAACGAAATCGTTTTCATTATTTCACTTTCATCTTTTCGGAATTTTAAAAACTCGATAAATGTTAAAAAAAAAAAGAGATATATCGGAATTCCTTCGTTCGTTTCTCCATCTCCTCTTCTACGCGCATATAGCAACAGCTACCTACCTTTCCCCCTCTCCCTCCCTCTCTCCCTCCCTATGTTTCGATATATTCTTTTATAAGAGTTTTCAACGGTGAACGAACTCTTTCTCTCTTTCTCTCTTTCTCTTCTTTACACCGCTCGTCGCTTCTTTTATCTTCTCCTTTATATCTATATTTGTGCGAAGGGATTTTGAAAAAAAATACGATGCATAATATTGGATATCGGATTGATCCGCGTTGGATGCAGTTTCCCGGTCGCTTTGCACGCACATGGAGCAGACCGTGGAGACGAGCGGCGCCACATGGAGACGGTAACCTCGTCTCGTAACTAACGATTCCCCGGTACCCGGTACGAAAATAAACTATTTATGAATCATTCCGAGAATACACATAATTCCCTCCCTGCCTCCCTTGCCTCCCACCAATCTTCTCCCTTTTTAAACGCCTCTCCCCCTTCTTCCCTCCCTTCCTCAACCCCCTCGCCCACCTTATTTTCTCCACGCAACCGAGGATCAACTTCTTCGCGTCGGTTCGAACTTTATTTCGGTTTACCCCCTTCTAACTCTCTTCTTTTTCTCCTTATGTCTCCTTAATTCTCGTAAAACGCCGCGTAAATCTTTATCATCTCTCGCCCATATCGCCTCCCCCCTCCTCCCCTCGCCCACCCTCTACAGTAATCTTCGCAAAGAAAAATGCTTTCACGCGGACCAACGGAATTTCGTTTTTCGTCGCGTCCGTGAATACCAAAGGGAATTAACGATAGAACGATCGCCATCGTTTCTAAAAGTGGAGATTTTATAATTAAATATACCCTCTACTCGGTGGTTTATTAAGTCCGACTTTATAAACTGCAACTCATTGCAGCGCGATGATTTTCGTCGAGTTCATTACTCTCCAAGTCTCCGTATACGTAGCCATGCGTTGTATATTTTCCCAGATCGTTCAAACAAATCGTGCTTGCCAGAGTTGCAATAGTTAACGTCAGAATCAGGATGGCTTTACGCGTTCTGGGATTATTCATACGTGAAAGATACTTTTCGCTAGTTGATGCTCGTTAATTATTGTCGTGTAATTTGCGATAGATGGTTTGTTGTTTGCGTTAATTGCGGTTGGGACCACGAGTGTCCCAAAGATGGCACCACCGGACAAGTCTCCAACAGCCGATCGATTTTTAAAATCTGTATAGAAAAATTCATCAATCGTGGTCGAGAAGAATCCTTGAAGTAAATATTGTTCGTTTTTTTCGATTCGATTCTCGACTTTAACCGTTGCTGTTAACTTTCGTTTTTTTCCTTTACTACCGATGGTACATTTTACTCGACCAACACCAATTGATAATTGATTCCGGTTTCGATGAAGTTACCGTTCGGTGGAAAATTTGAAAAACGAAATATCTTTTTCAACAAGTAACTCGCAACTGGTAGATAAATTTGAGACGAATCGGTCAATGGAATATCAATGGATAACCAATAGACGGTTAATTTATTGAGATCATCGACGGAATGTAAAATAAAATATTGATGTCTCTCTTCTAACACAATTCTTCTTGGAGAAGGATAAAAACTTCGTGATTAGAGGGGAAGAGGTTAATTTTTAGGATACTTAATCGTACTCGAAACATTTCTGAGATCAAAAATTGCTTTAAAACTTCAATTTATTTCGAAAAATTATTAATTTTACAGTTAAAATTATTCGCATTAACGATTTATCACGCCATGTGATTTGGAAACTCCGTATATTTACTCCGTATTTTTAATCCTTTTTTATTTATTTATCTTATTTATTTGTTATTATACTCACGTGGCGTATCTTATAAATTATCAGATCAATCAGAATTCTTTTTCCTTATAATCGAGAAAGATTCTGTTCGTACAAGTTTAAAATTCGAAAACTTCAAATGAGCCACGATAAAATTGATTTACATTTCTCAATTTCGTTCTCAAAGTTCGTTATCTCGATGAATATTAAGAGAAAAGCAAATGTCGAGGCTGATTCGCGATGTCTTTGCCGCAAATAGAACTTCATTAGGACTAGATAACGATCAACGGACAATATCGAATACACGCTCGCCATGAATTACGCGAATGTGGTCCCTTACCGCAGATATTTAGCTTTACCGTAATTCGCGCATACAAATCCACGATCATCGTTTATGGAATATACGATTTGGGAGGATTGGAAGCGTGCAGTGTGAAAACGAAATGTACGATGATCTTTCCCTCGATGAATAACGAACAACGCCTCTCATTTGCATTTTTTCCGCGAGGTAATCGTAATCGGGATTTGAAACGTATTTAACGAATACCAAATCGAAAATCGAGTCGAAAAACATTTATGGAACGGAATGGAACGCATGCGTGTGTCTCGGCCAATTTTACGCCCACGTAAAATTGGCGTGTGCGTGTGTGCACGAGGGGGTGGCTTGATATCGATAATCTTTCTCTTTTTCGTCCGAGGAATAATTCTCGTAAAATAGTTGCTCCTCTTAACGAGATCAAATGCGTTCATCGAAGAACGAATCTTGCGAATTATTTCATTCGAAAAATAGTATCAAATTTAAAATCGATCGTTCTTCCCTCGCGAAGAAATATACGAAATATTTAAAATTATCGTTGATTCTGTCGATCGGTTGTACGATCGGTTTGAGCTTGGATTCGGCTGGCATCCTTTCACACTGATCCGGAAAAGGATGCAATCGAGCTCGTGCTCGAGAGGAACGGTGGAGGCGGCGGTGGGCAGCGAAACGTGTTGTGCGATCACGAACGAGAGGATTTTCCGAACGCGACGATTTCGAGGCGCGTGCGCCCGCCTCGTCCAAGTCGGTGCGCCCGCTCCACATCACCCTCGCGCACACAAACGCGTCTCTCTCTACGTTACACGTGTCCAGGCACGAGCGTGTCTCTGTGCTTGACGCGGGTGCACACAGAATCGTGTACACGCCGCTAAAAACTCGGAACGGAGCCAGCGCAGTGTGCCTGGAACGGCGTATCTGGAACTGGAAAATTCGACTAATCGCGCGTATACTCGCGCAAGGCCAATACGATCTCCTTTTTTCTCTCTCTCCTCCCCGCCCTCCCTCCGCCTTTCTTTCTTTTTTCCTTTCTTCTTCTTCTTTTTCTTCTCTCCCCCCGCCCCTTCCTCCCACTCCTCTTCCTTCCACCAAGAACAAAAGGGATCGTTTCGTTTCGTTTCGTTTCGTTTTGTTTCGTTTCGGAGAGAGGAGAAGTAAACGTTAGATGGAAAGGGCGGAATGGAAAGGGGGGAGGGAGAAACGGCGACGAGGATGGACCGAGTTAGGATGTAGGGTGATAGGAAGATAAAAAGGAGAGGAGAACGAATGGGTGAAAAATGTTAAGAAGAGGAGGGATGGGTGGAAGAAAGTCGGGTGGTACCTTAGATCGCGGCGGCACGATTTACGGTGGTTTGGCGGGAACGTATTTAGGTCGGCGTTTGTTATCGGTCGCACGAGGGGCTCCCGGCTTTTCCAGGACGCGGCATTACGTAATCAAGGATGACTGATCGCCCTCATCTCGCCGAGCAAGGGGACTCGACGTGGCGTCGATGTCGCAAAGAATCGGGGAACACGAGAACTTCTCCGATTATTATTTCTCGGGATTTTGCGGTTGATCGGGAGAAGGCGTTTGGAAACTCGTTGGAAGAGGACCACGGCGTGGGGATGAATCGGCGGCGACAGTGCTGCTCGTAGCAGGACGTTCGATAATGGGGCTGGTTCCACCTTTCGACCGGAGAGACGTCGAAACTTTGGAGGATGGTGTGCCCTATATAACTGATCTGTGGATACCAGCTGACCCTTTGTACACACTCCGTGTACAACTTGTACACGAGTGTCCTCTTTCATTCAGAGTAAATCCGACCTGTTTCCCCTTAATTGGCTCGATCGTGGAGCACGGACTTTAATCATTTTTTCCATTCTCGTATCGAACGTAGCCGTTCTTATCTCCGATCGAGTTCAATTATTCGACGACAAATTAGACGAAAAGTCTATCGGTTATTGACGCAACATCGGATCTGAGGAACCACGTTATCGCGCAATTTCAACTTAGGAATTTGACGGAGGATAGACCTAGTGAAACGTTAAAACCAGCCGACTCGTCGTGCTCGTAAGTTGAATACAAAGAAAGACATCGGTCTTTGCCTATAAATAAAAGAAAAAATGTCGGAACTTTTAAATGGAAAGTTCGAATAAAGCAACTAAAGCAACGAAGAGTAAAAAAACGATAGACGTAGCATTGTGGCTGACGTTTCACTCATTGATATCAATGATACTACGTTACTCGAATCAACGTCGTTATTTTGCATTATTGCGTTTTTCTAATTTCGATGGTTAGCTATGGTTAGTAATTTATATCATCGCCAGAATGACGCCAGACTTGGCTATAATATATCCGTTACTATTTTATATAAGAATAAGGATGTTTGATGCATCTTACATGTATTATATTCAAAAAATTTTCTTCCTTTCGAACAAGTTACGAATTTAAAAAGAATTTTGTATCGAAGATATATAGATTGGGAATTCGTGTTTCTATTACGATCCATTGTAATAACAAACGTTCGTACAAATGGAGTTAACGCTCGACACTAATTCGGATTAATCGTGCATTAAAATTAAAATTTCGTGTGTTGTAAATGAATTTCGAGTAAAGATACTTTACGGCGTATCGATATTCGACGATATCGATAACGTCGTAGCAGCGAGTAACGAAAATTCGCATTACCTTAACGCAATCGCGCATGGCTTAGCGGGAGAAGAGCGGCTCTAAGTCGGTCTCCGATCGATGCTATAATATCAGAATCGATGTACATTTCCGTATAAGTAGATGTCCGGCTCGATAGAATCGGTGGCTTCGTTTCAAACATTGACTTCGTTGAACTGGAAAATTGAGGATACATTTTTTTCCCTTGGCCGGGTAATTGCTCTCTCTAGTTCTTCCTCTTCCGTTCCATCGTTTCCAAAGCTAGGGGCGAAATTGCGGCCACTTTTAATCCCACTCTAAACGATTCACCCCTTCTTTAACTATTAATATTATTAATGACTCCCGATCGTATTTCGCGACGTAAGCCGGAACACGATTCATTCCCGTGAAATACGTTACGGAACTCGAATTATAAAATTATCGTAAACCGATTGAAAGCATCGAGACGCATTTGTGAGATTCAAGAATTGGTAATTTCTCGAAAGGAAAACTCTTATGGCGGATCGAGTCCACGAAGGACAAGGACAAGAGATCAATGCGGAAAACAACTATAAATCAAGCGTGTTTCGACGGATGTTTGAAAGAGGGAGAAGGAAAGCGAAATTATAATTAAAATTCGAAAGCCACGAGGCAAGCATAAGAAGCGTATCATCGTTTAAAAATCGAGTCGGTGCTTTTCTTTTTTTTTTTTTTTTTTTTTTACGAGAATTTTCCCTCACGTGTCGGTTGATAGCAAAAGCGAAAACCGCGGAAAGATGAAACGAAGCAAAAGCTGGAAAGTCTCCGGTTCCGGCATTCCTCGCCCGCTAATAACTGTAACGACCTCTGGAACGTAACGAACCGGCTTTTAAGAAGGAATACCGGACAGGCGAAGTTTTGATGGATGCAGAGAAAGAGCAAGCAGACAGTTTGCGCATCACAATGGTGCACAGTTACGCCAGCCTCGAGACAAACTTTGTACAACCGAACACAGTGGGTTCTGCGTGTACCGTCGCAATTTTCCACGATTCTGTTTCGCAGCGAAAGAAGCGAAGAAAAAGGTCAAGAGTCTAAGCGAGTATCTAAAGAATCCTACCAACGTAACGATAAAATTAAGCCGTGGTCGTTGCTGAGTGTTGTATCGTTCTTCGATCTTTCGAGCGATACGTTTTTAAGATTGTTTTGTGTTCCGATCGTGCGTGATCATCTCTCTCTCTCTCTCTCTCTCGACGAAACGGAGAATCTTAAATGTAGAAGGTTAAGGAGAGAGGAACGGCATGATTTCGTTGTGACAAGGCTGACGAGGAAATATTATTCCGTTTCTAACCGTTTCTCCGATAACAAACTTTTACGCTAAACTCGTTATTCTTGTCGTGAGAAACGTTGAATTGGATATATTAAGTTTACGAGAATTAGCAATTGTTTAACGATAGACATTACTTATCGCTCGTTGCACGCCGCCTGAAATTTAGAGTAACCGCACGCAAATATCGAGATATCATCTTTTCTATTAAACATCGATGAACCGTGTTCTAGAGTTTTCAAAGAGAGAACAAGTCTCGAATTTCTTTCCTCCTTATGTATAGCTTAAAAAGTTGAATCGCTCGAGAGACACGAGATACTCGAGGCATTGTCCAAACTTTCGACATTAGAGCATCGTTTTGCTCGTCTCGTTGCGAGGCTATCGCTGGAGGATGAGGATTGAACGCTGTCCCGTTTTAAAAAAATATACAAGTTTCGTATATTTCGATGATATTTCGAATTTTCTTTCCATCTACGATCGTCGAATTACATAAAAATGTTCTCCAAAATGGTTAACGCGTCGAAAATTCCAAGACTCTGGATTCCAGTGGATCTCTGACTCGAGAGGCTACGAAAGAACCGATATAGCTTGATGAAAGAGTTCGTCAAACTACTCGTAATTCGTAAGAATCTCTTAATTTTAATAAAGGAAGAACGAGATGCCGCGATTGGCAGAATCCCGTGGCTCGTGAAGCGAACGACGCGAAAGGAAAACACGTTGACGCGTTGAGAAGGATGATCGTGGCGACACCCGGTATACGTGGATTCGTAGCGTAGAGTCGTAGAGTCGACTCTTCGATATCGAGCGGGAGGTTCAGCGAGGGTTGCGCTCGCGCACACTTACACACTCGACCGACCAACGTACACGTACGTTACTAGAGCTTACACGTGCGCAGGCTCCCACCTCTACGAGCCACCACCACCACGAGCAGGTGTCGTGGATGGGGAGAAATTTCGAGAGAAACGAAGAGGAAAGTAGGGTGCACGGGTGGCGGTGAGTGAAACGGCAAATGTCGGAGGGTGACTCTTCTGCTACCATTGGAAAGAGGGGGGAGAGGGGAGGGGAGGGAGTATCGGGGTGGAAGAGAAAGAGACGGAAGGAGTGGAGGAAGAGGGAAGGTGGGAAGGTGGAAGAGAGAAGGAGGAAGAGGAGGAGGAGGAGGAGGAGGAGGAGTAGCGTCGTCGAGAAAGAAGAGGGACGCGCTACGCGGCATCGGTGGAAAAGAGAGTCGGAAAGGGTGGGGTATATAGAAGGAAAGGGAAGAGACGATCCGATGTGGTTCCGTTGAATGGAAAAAGAGATACGGAGGGCGAAAAGCGAGGGAGAAAGAGGGAGGGAGCGAAAGATAAAGAAGAAGAGGAGGACGAAAGACGCCCAATGTCGACGAAGGAGATGGAAGAAGCTGATGCGAGCAGATACAGAGAGACGAGAATGAAAAGGGAGAAACGAGAGGGAAAGAGAGTCGGTCGAAGGGATGGCGAAAATGAGAGCGAGACAGCGGAGGGGCGAAGAGTGGTGGTGGTGGTGATGGTGGCGAAGAGAGAAGGGAGTGGAAAGTGGAGAGAGAGAGGAACGGAACGGAACAGGGTTGTTCCAGTGTGCAGCGGGCGGGCATCGCGGCGGGGGCGCCGTTCTGCTGCTCCTGTATATCCATCCAGGGTTATATGCACCATCCACCGCATCCTAGCGACCACGACGGCGACGGCGACGACGACGACGACGACGACGACGATAGTGACGGCGACGACGGCGACGACGACGCCGCCGGGAAGCAGGAAGAGGAGGAGAAACAGGATATCCGGCGACATCGCTCGCGTCGATGATTAGATCGAGAGTGATTGTTGGAGAGTAAAACGACGATACCTCTACGTTAGTATCGATTAAAGTTATTAGAGATCGCAACGGTACGCGCCGTGAACGATTCCTCCGGTCGACGTGAAGTTGGCAGTGCGTAGTCGTGTCTATGTCTGGTAAAAAGGAGTAGCGATAAGAATACAACGGAAGCGGAGACTGCGCGAGGAAGAAAGGGGAAGAGAGAAGAGAAGAAGAAGAAGCAGAGGGAGGAAAGTGGAGGTGGTCGGTTGTTGAAGCAACACAGTGAAAGAGAAAAGAAAAAGAAGGGTGGAATAGAAATCGCGGAAGAGAAAGAAAGATAGATCCAGCGGTCGATCGGGGAGGGAACCATCGAAGGTGGAGGAGCATGCGAGAGCTGCTCCTCGGTGTTTCAACATGACCCAGCCTTAGTAGGGTACCTCTGCTGGCGTACACCCTCCGCGCCGCGACACGATACGACACGCAGAAGGAGGTGGTGGAGGTGGTGCCGGCGGAGGGGGTGGTGGTGGCGGTGGAGAAGGCGGCGGCGGCGGCGGAGGAGGCCAGAGAGGTGGTCGAGGACGGGGGGGAGGAGGAGGAGGAGGAGGACGGAGAAGAAGAAGACGAAGGAGGAGAAGGAGGAGGAGGACGGTGGACTCGCTAACGACGGCGAACGTCCTCGAGGGTGCGAGATACCAGCACCAGCAACACGAGCGACGACGATGATCGTGACAGGCGGCGAACGACGTACATGCTGTTGGAGGAGGAGGCGGCGATTCGCGGTTGCGGTACTGGCCTCGGCCCTGCTGACCCTAGCGATCGGTCCCGCGTCGATCGAGGGGCACAGGCCAGCGCCGATCATTCTGCAAACGAGTAGCAACAAGACAAGTACGCCCCTGTTGGCCCACTCGGCGAACGGTACTTGGCCTCCACCGAACGGAAACGAGAACAACAACGAAGCCGACCTACGCGCGGAGGACGGATACAACAGCACCATTCATCATCACCATCACAAGAAGGTCGGCGGCAACATGACCGAGGAAAAGGCGCCTCTCTTCCCCCAAGATCTCTTCACCGTCCATCAACGGCGACGCGGTGCCGTGATTCTCCACGTAATCGGTGTTGTGTACATGTTTGTCGCTTTGGCGATCGTTTGCGACGAGTTCTTCGTGCCGTCTCTCGACGTGATCATCGAGAAACTCGAGATCGCCGACGACGTTGCGGGTGCTACCTTCATGGCGGCCGGTGGTTCGGCCCCCGAACTTTTCACATCGATAATCGGCGTGTTCGTGTCGTTCGACGATGTCGGTATCGGCACTATCGTCGGCTCCGCCGTATTCAATATTCTCTTCGTGATTGGCATGTGCGCTATATTCTCGCGTACCGTGCTCTCCCTCACATGGTGGCCTCTGTTCCGCGATTGCACCTTTTATAGCGCCAGTCTGCTCACCCTGATCTATTTCTTCCGCGATAATTATATTCACTGGTACGAGGCCCTCGTACTCTTCGGATTCTACTTGGCTTACGTGAGCTTCATGAAGTGGAACCAACCGATGGAGAAGCTCGTCAAGAGAGTGCTTCACAGAAATAAGGTGACCCGGGTGAGGTCTACCGATCAGCTGATGCCCTCGGTATGTACACCGTTCTATACGGCAAACGGATTATTAACGCACACTGAAACGGAAACGTGTCGTGCACACATTCAACCCTCTCTCCGAAAGGGGAACTTTTAAAACGAGACAAATCCCTTTTCATCTTTATCTATCTCTATTCTTTTTTTCTTTTCGTTTCTCTTCTTCTTCTTATTATTATTCTTCGTCCAAATCGTTTATCTACGATCTATTACATTATTTCTACGATTAGTTCGATCGCGTTATTACCTATCGTTTCTTCCTTTCAAACAAGAAGAAATCGAAACGTTGCGTGACTTTGCCTACTCGCACGGCTATTATTACTCGTCGACGATTGTCTTTTCTCCCGTTGACGAACATTACCACTCTCTTTGCTCTCTTATCGACTCGTTCTTTTTCCTTTTCTTTTCTTTTCTTTCATCGGGGGCGAGGAAGGGGAGAGGAGGAGGAGGAGAAGGGAGGGGGGATAATCGAGGGCTGATCGAGTATCGAGGTCGCGACATTGGCCACGTTATCGTTTCGGTCTCCTTCCTTCTTATCGTTTTCTCTTCTTCCATTCTTCCCACTGCATCTTCTCGGCATCTGCTCGCTCTTAAAGCCCGATCTTTAAACAAATCGGTCAAATATCATCGTCATATCGGTGCGAACGTGTACCTTTTGATATACGATAGAGCAGAATTTGTAAACGAGTCGTGCTTTTTACGCGTATATCGCACGAGCGAATATCGACTAACGGTTTCACCTCTTTCCGTTTCATCGATTCATTCTCCTCGACGCTCTCCTTGTATCTTAAATAAGGAAACGATGCCGACAACCTTGAATATCTCCGGTTCCGAGAAGGAAAGTAGGCGAAAGGAGAATTTTCATCGCGACCGAATGGAAAATGCTTGACTTTGGATGATCGCGTGCTCTTGATACCCGCACTTTGCGCAAGGTCGATCTCGACGAATAAATTGAAGCGAAAAATCCCGATGCGCCAAAGATGGCCCAATTACGCGCGTGTTCCATCCGACACAGCGCGCGTTTAATTAGTAGTACACTTACCGCGCGTATCCGCTTTTAAATCAGGAGAAACGCATCTTTGGATACGAGGTGGAAATCAACGTCGAATTAATTTCTCTCTATCTTCCAATCGAATCCTCGCGTCGTTGAATTTTCTCGCTTTCGAATTTTTCCACGTTTTCGTTCAAATTTTTCTCGAACGATGATCGATGAAACGACGCCACGTATAAACGTTACGTCCATGTTCTTCCTCTCTTCTGTACTCCTCGCATTTTCTCGATGGACTCGTTAATGTTTCGAATTAAACTTTTACCAATTATTTCTATTCTAGATTGTTATAGTTGCACGCTCGATTAGACGCGTAACACGCATCCAAGAGAAGAAAAAGCTCGCTTGGACACGAACTTGGACGGTATATACGGTGGATGAAATTTATGACACATCGATCGATTCGCGATGTAAACGACGCGAATAATAAATCGATCGATCGAATCGAATCTTTCGCCGATTAATCCACTCTCTCGCCAAGAATGGAATTTCGATTCATCGCGCGAGGCGATCGATTTTTGACAAGAATCTCGTTTTCGAATTCGTATCGATTCACGAACTCGAGAAAATTATTTTGTCGAAAATACGTTTCAAATACGTTTTCTTTTTTTTTTTTTTTTCTTTTTTTTCTTTCGATTCAATTACGATTTTGCGAAAGAGATCGTTCGCGGAGAAAAAGATATTTCTTTGCTATCCTCGAAACGCATCGATCGGGGATCGGTCCTGGAGAGAGAGAGAGAGAGGAGTATATTCGATATACTCGCACGATTACTCGCGGGCTTTGTATTTTGCTGATCGCGCAACGTTGTCTATCGACTTCTTTCGATACGGGAATTGGGACAGTGGCGTTGATCTGACCGTACTCGGATCCCCCTGTCCTTTTTTTCACGACCCGATTGTCCATGGACGTGGAAGATAACTTGTGAAAATTATAAACCAAGCCCGAATGACAGTTGATCGGTCGCCGTTATTGTCATTTCGTGCCACGAAACGCGAGTCGCGCGTCGATATCGGGAAACGTTGCATAATATTTCCTCCCGCGCGATTATGTTTTTATCTTTCTTTTTTTTTTTTTCATTTTTTTTACAAATGATCGTGCACACAGCCTCGAGAGATCGTGTGTTAAAAATTTGTTTGTCACGCGGGAAGATGGATCGTGCGCGCGTGGACTGTCACAACGTTAATTGCGTTAATAAAGATCGTGGTCGATAAAAAAAAAAAATAAATCTACTACGACCAACATAACGGTAACGGCGAAAACGAATACGCGATTCCCTGCCGTGAGATATAGTCGTAAATTCTCGACTTTCGTTTTTTTTTTTTTTTTTTTAAAAAGCCAGTCACGATTTCACGGGGAAATTATATCACCAAGTATCTCGAGTGTGATCGTCTCTCGACCAATTATTCCTAGTCTCTCGTCTTTGTCGCGTTGAATGCCGCTCGTATCGCGTGTTTATCCTCTCGTTGGCTTGGTTTAATATCGCGAAATAGCGAAACGCCACTGTCACTCAAACGCGATATCGAGGGGTTCGAAATATAATTCCCTTATTGACACTGATTAGAGATTACTGAAAATTACGGAGGGCCGACACGGTGAATGACTGGGTAATTGTACGGAGAGATAAAGCTGTGCCGATCGGAATTTGCGCGGTCCAACATCGTTGGATTTAATTTTCTTGCGGAAATTTTCACGCGTCCAATTATATCCGTTGGAAAATTTCGTTGTCGAAATCATGCGATACGAGCGAAACGAGCGATTAGAAAATCGAACGAACTATCGAACGAAGGAAGGAGAAAGGAAAGGACCGTTTGAACCAATCGAAAGATCAAATTTTTAATTAATACACGAATGGCCGAGTGCGAAGGTAGGTCGCGAAGAGTTGGAAATTGCCATCGCCGTGAAATACTTGGACAAAGGACGGATCCAATAATTCTGTAAAAAAGGGAGGATGTTCGCCGGCCCCTTTTCTCCTCATCTTTTTCCCTCCGTGCTATTTCCATCTTTATCCGATAGTTGGTGAAAATCTTGGTTCTCGGGCAAGTTACGGCATTGCAGTGTGCAGAGGCCCTCCACCCATCGTCGAATCGATTCGACAGAGGCCCTTCCACGCTTAACCTCGCCACGACGATATAACAACCACCGACGGTCGAGCTCTTCTCCTTCCTCCACTCTTCACGTTATATAAAACGTATACGTACGTACGCTCGAGTTGCCGGCAAATCTGGTTGACAAAATCCGATTGATCGGACAGACCTAAAGCGTTTCGAGAGAGTGAACGGGGGGTCGATGCTAATAATATAATTAATCGTCGGTCTCGCCTCTCGTTGTGACGTTGTTTTATTTCTTGGAAACACGCGAATCGGCATAATCGGCCCGTTCAAAGAACCGTCGATAGATATCTCGGAGGTTTTAACGCTTTTCGACTTATCAAGATCGTTTGACCGTAAGAAAAATTTGCTCGAATCTCGACGAATCGGACGAGCACCGCTTCTCTTTATTTCCGGACGCGAAGCCGTGAAACGAACGAACACGAGTTGTGGAGAGGGTTCTCGAGACACGGAGGCGTCGACGCGTAGCTGCGTGCACCTTGTCGAGGAGTCGTGGTTCTTGAAAAGGGACAAGGATTTCGGTAATATGGAAATCGCGATTCCAGGTTTGGATTCGCTCGCGAAATTGTACGGTGATTCGTGGACACCGAATGATCGATTGTATCTCGTGGCACGGTGATTTCTTTCGAGAAATGACAGATGAAATTTTTCAAGGAGAAAAGAGAGAGAATTTTTAAACGTTGTAAAACGTTTCCAAAGTTTTTCTTTCTTTTTTTCCTTGAGAAAAAGGAAAGAGAAAAGGAATTCGGAAGTAAAAAAAAAAAAAAGTTTCGGCCGATGATACGATGGAATCGTAGTATAAGGTTTCAAAGTATACGGAAGATGCATCTGGAAAACTTTTAGAAAATTGTGATTGTCTCGGACAAAGAAAGATATTTTCTCGAGATAAATGAGTCGGGAATCAATCACGCGAGCGTGTGCTATATCTCGCTACCTTTCATCTCTCGTTCGCTCGTTTCATCTACGCTGTGCACATCGGTATCGTTCGTTTCGCCTTAATTTTTCTTTCCCATTAACGCGAACGTGTCCATCGAGCAACCGGGTTTTCCTACCGATGAAAAAAGTTTCGTATAAAGAAATCCCGCTTCGACACGAGGGATTAACGCGTTTAGGGATCGCGATATACAAACACGACTCTTTATCCACGACACCTGAAACTTTCATTTATTCTCCAATTAGGGAATGTCGCTCGGAATTAAGCTAAGTAACTTTTGATTAGATTTTACTTTCGCAAAGTAATGCCCCAGAAATTATGATTCGTCTCGTTCTCTACGACGTACAATTACAATAATTACAATGATTAACATAATTGTGTAATTAGAGAAACAATCTGATTTACCGATCGTTCGCTGCCTCCTTCTGAAGAACAATAATAAAACGTTGTTCAAACGAAAGAAGATTCGAATCATCGTATCGGAACGCGATTATTCGGTTAGATTGTTATTATTCGGACGATTTCCTTGTTTCCGGAAACGAGGAAAAGTAGGAAAAAATTGTTTCAACTTATCGTCGCTTGTTTTTTCCCTGAGATAAAAAAAAAAAAAAAAAAAGAAGAAAAAAGAAATGGGAAAAAAGTATTTTCGTCTGTTAATGCGCGGCCGAGATTCTTTTGTTGAAATATCGATTCGCGGGTGGAAATTCGTCCCGTTACCTTGACCAATGACATTTCCTCCGCTTTCCAAAAACGAGAATGTATTTTTCAGTTTCCCGTTCCACGTTCCATTTGGGGAAACGATCTCCGCGCGAATAAGCGCGCAACAATAGATCAATACCACCTTTGCGATAATTGACCCGGTGCTAGCCGAATTCTCGCGATTCGTTGGCTCGTTTCTTTAAAAGGAAACGAAGAGAAAGGAAAGGGGAGGGTGGTGTAGGGAAGAGAAGAACGTCTCTCTTTCTATCGATGTTGGAAAAGTAAATCGTCGTCGGTTCTAGTTTTAGATTTCTTTAGATTTTCGGTAAAACGTCAAAGGTCGCGCGATGCGAATAAAAATTGTGCGATCGGATCGAGTACGTAGTTCGTAAAGATCCACTCGATTTACGTTTATGATTTATCGTTGGATTCGTTGAAATTGTTATACGATTTGAAGACGAGAAACTCGTGATCCGTTGCATCGATTATGGAACGGAGGAAGAAAATCCAGGTCAACTTTCCGGCTATTAGTCTCTCTCTGTCGCGGAGGTTTGTTAAAAAGAACGATCGGGAAACGTAATATCTTTTGATGTTGGATAATTTGGTCTCGGTGGAATCTTGGCCACTCGAAACGTCATTCGGGAATCCGAGTCGAAGGGATGTTTTCAACGGCGAGAATGGTATTTCGTTCGATCTCGCGATGCGCGCGTATACACGTTATGTACTCTGCTTGTACTCCGGTTGGAATAATAGGAACGCGTGGACGGGAATGCTCGAGCGAAGCGTGTAACTTTTCCTAATTAAATTTCGCGCATCGTCGTATAGTTGGAACCGATTTCGTCTACGTACGTGGGATACACTTGTGTACGCGAAAGACCATGATCGAGACTAGCTGTTGGTTTCGTTAGGCTTTTGTCGCTACGACTCGGACGTAACTAAACTTTGACTTTGCGCAAAAATGATCGCCTCTGATGGTACGTCACGTACTCCGCAAATGGTATGCGCTCTAGATTTCTTTATGAGTCTCGCCTCGTCTTCCGCGAGGAAACACGCAATTAAGGAATTCTTCCGTACTCTTCCGTCGAGGAACGGAAGAAGAAGCGCGAAAACTTTGCGACGCGAAAACTTGCGCTCAAAGCGGAATCTTCTCGCCTCGAATGTAATCTATTCGTTACGGTCGAAACGTTTTTTAATCGCATTTGAAATTTATCTTATGCATCTTTTGTTTCTTTTTCTTTTCATTTCGTTTCTTCATAGACTGGATTCTTCTCCAGAATCGCATCGCTTTGAAAAAATTTATTTTTCTATCGATAGTTGTTTCGTTTCGAAATTTATTAGATTCCGTGCAGTCGTTCTTTTTCCAAACTCTGTATCGATCCAATCCATCGTGACGATATTTTTCTCCCGTATCATTCTTTAAAATATTCTCCCACTGAGAATACCTCGATTTTTGTATCTTTCCCTTCGCATTCGTCCCGTTCTCTCAATAACGATCATTTAACGAGATTTAAATAAATAATAAATACTGAAATAGATAAAACTACGTCTCGAAGAAACGTAGAACGCGACGAAATTGTTCATTCGATCTACACGATCTACCTACAAATTCAAACGGTCGAGCAAATTTCAAATTGTCGTGTTTTCAAAGAAGAAAGTTCATTGCCTCGATTAATGGGGAATTTCGAGGAATTTTTCCAACGATGGCAAAGTTGAACTCAGCCGTGCGAGATAGGTCGTTAGAACGATGCGAAACACGGTGCCACGCAAACACGCCAACGTGGAAAACGAGGATCGTGACACGATTCGCTTTAATTAATCCTTGCCGACTGAATCGAAATTCAGCGTCAAAATTACCGTATCGATCCGCATCAAACATCTCAGAAACACCAATCATCGTGCCTCATAATTATTAACAGAATCAAGCACTTGTTGTCGTTCGCGACCACAGAGCCTCTTCCCTGCTTTTCCTCTGCAAGCTTGCGAGATGTCGCGAACAAGAAAGAAAAAAAAAAAAAAAAAAAAAATGAAGCAAACTGCATTCGGGAAACGAGATGCCGTCGTATCGATCGAAGGTCGCAAGTATTTGCACGATTGTAGTAAGTAAGTTTCAAGGATTCCGCTTCTTTTTTCTTGTTTTTTTTCCCCACTTCTTCTTTTTCTACTTTTCTTCCTCCTCGTCCTCCTCTTCCTCCTCCTCCTCTTCTTCTTTCACATCTCTCCTCTTATGATCTCTTTTTAATTTTTCCATCGCTACTTCTTTTCTTTCACCAGTTCTTTTTGTTCGCTAATCGAGGCACGCGACCTTCGACTGGGTTTACGACGCCGCATACTCATCCCTCTACACGACGCGTAATCTCTCTGTGCACAAGTCGATGTGAAACGCTTTCGCGAGCACTGCATTCTCGTGTGACTGTGCGCCGCTTGCGATAATCACGAATCATCGAACAAAACTACAATTACTCGATTGTCGTTACTGTGATTGTAACTGGGTGTTTCTTGCTTGCAGCACCAGAGCGCCGCCCAGGCATTGGTGAGTCGCATGTCTCTATCTCTTTTTTTCTATCTCTATCTATCTATCTATCTATGTATTTATCTATCTATCTATCTATCTATCTATCTATCTATCTATTTATCTGTATCTTTATATTTTCTCTATGCGTACGTATATCATTTCGTTTCACGATGGTTGACAAAACTTTTCTATACACGATCGCCGCGTTGCTAAACTTTGCTTTATTATCGTACGTGATACATCGATTCTTGTTCTAGCGGAACGAAAGGAACGAAATGCCGCGGAAAGGAAGCGAGGATTATCTTTGGCGAAAGTTTAGCAATCGTGGCGTTTCTACGCGATGCATGATTCTGTGTCCTCGTACTTTGCCACGTCATATGCCTTTGATCGATGTATTTATTCATAACAAAGCATCAAACTGAACCGGACGTTCCAAAAGTCGCGCAATCGTCCCTCGATTCTCCGCGATGCATTCTCTCCAGTGTTGCTGGAGGGGACTATACTGCGCGACTTTCGGAGCGGAAATTTGACGTATAATTGAATGATACCAACGATTCGAGGGGATGGGATCGGTTTGTTAAAAATTGACGAGGTTTTAACGAGAGAGCAACGATGGAAAGAAAGAAAAAAAAAAGAAAGAAAGGATATCGGAGGGATGGATTCAAGGGTACGAGGCAGAGAGAGAGAGGGAGGCTGTTCACCCTCGTGAGATTTTGATGCACGGCCTCGTTGTCACCTTCTTCGAATTGAGCCGTTGCAGTTCTGATCTATCTCCCTTTCATCAAGCCCCCTTGATCGGTTCGGGATGCACCGATGCAGTCAGGTCCGCTCCGCGCACGAGAAGTGGCAGCTACGACAAAAAAGAATCGTTTATCCATGCCCTCAACCCCGTTTCCGCATAATAGATACGTAGACACGTACGTATGTACACGTACACACACACAGGGGCAACATCCATCATGAACACGTATGTAGACGATAAGACGGTGACACGTGGGGAACAAGAAGGAAAAGGGATGAATAAAGAAAAGAGAGAGAAGGGGAGAAGAAAAATTGGTTCGATCGGTTGAAAGTTGCACGCGATTTCTGTTCTTTCGATACGACGACGTCCACAATCGTAATTTCGGCTCGAAATTATTTTGGATAGATGATCTAGCGAAAAGAGTGTTAACCGATTCGTTCCCTCGTTATTGTTCGTATTTGTTCGTTTCGACGATGATGATGGAGCCGTGCTAATTCCACGAATATCTCGTGTGAAGGAAAATAAATCGGATCGAATTAGAATTAGAAGACTTGATCGAAGGATATAATAATTTATGCGTTCGTCCGACGTAACCGACGTCAAAGGTTTTTCTCGTTGATTAGATTTGAGAAATGGAAAATAGGAATCGTGGGTCTGAAAGTCCGATGGCGAATCGGATTGAATTAATCAGTATCGAACGCTCGTGTTTTCTATCGTTGCGCGCGGCTCCGCCCCCTCGTCGCTTTTGCAATTCTATCACCGTGATAAACAATGTTTTGAGGAAATGTCAATGATTCACGAGGTTAACCGAGTCCTCCGCGGACTTAAACCAGATTACTTTCCCGAACGTTCAGTCGTCTACGCTTGATCGATGGAAATATTCACGGAAAGGTGGTGTGCTCGCATTCCTCGAAAAATCGATGCCCACGGACCCACGATCGACCTAGTTTTCGACCATCGGGGGAGATAAATCAAACCCTCGACTCTCGAAGCTCGCTCGAAGAAAGGGAACTACTCCGATAAGATTTGGGAGAATTCAACCGAGACTGTTGTCCTTTATCGCATATTCTATATGAGAAAAGTTGGGCCGAGTGATTTTCTATGGCAAGGCAAACTGGGTCGGAAATAAAAGTTGCGTAATTGCGGCTCTGTCGGTTTAGGATGGTCGATTTTCGATCGAGAGACCGGAGAGAAGATATAATTTCGCGAAGCAAAACAACCCCGTGTAAAATTATTCCGATAATGTAACCAGTCTCGATTGGCTCTCTCTCTCTCTCGGATCTAAATAAAACGATCGGTATTTCGTAAACTGTATTACGATGGCTCGGTAAGACATCCTGTCGAGACGGAAATCGTAATCGGATTCAATGTCGAAACATCCCTTGACTTTTTTGTACCCGTTCTTTTCAGACCTGTGGAGCACGAGTCGAACGAACGATCGAGGAAAAAAAGTTACAAGATCCGATTTCGTAGCGGTTCTTTTTCTCATTCTTATCCTCCTTGGCGAGAGCTCGAGTTGGGGGAAATTTACTAGTCTCCGGAGTTCGATTCACCAGTCCATTTCCACGTCTTTTAATTTCTCCTTGCCTCGCTCGATCGCCTCTTCTCTTGACTTGCCCCGTTTCGTTCCTTCGACTTTTTATCCAGGCATCCTTCTTCTTCACAATTAGTTGTTTTAATTCCAATCAATTAATAGTCTCCACGATATGATAATTAGAAGCGGCGAATCAACTAAAACTATTATTAATCGACAACGAAGAAGCTACGATCTCGCGATTCCTCTCGAAATTGTTGTAAATAAAAGAAAATTACCGATGGATAGAAAAGGTAATTTTTTTAAATTTCCGAGAACAAATCGTCATCGTTGATAGAAAGATTCGTCGATGAAATTGCAAAAGAAATGACGAATCGTTGCATCGCGATTAGAATTTCGATGTTAACGACGATTTAATCCGCATTAACGTCCACGAATTGCGTTTCCCGTTACGTTAAATATTATTTATAATATCCTATGGCCACCGCGATATTTATTGCTTCGTAAACGGATGCGACCGCTGTCCGTTCATCCTGGCGCAGAAGTTGTCAATTATAGACCGCAATATTATCCAACGTACGGGTAAAAGTTTCGATTGCAACGCTCCACTTTTACTCTTTGTGTTTGCGATTTGCTTGGGGAGCCAATAAAAACTGCAATCTGCTCGATAACTATTTTTGTTGTTGCTCGTTCCACGGATGTGCTAGTTGCTCGTTTTCAAAAACCACGTATCGTATCTCGATAAAGGAATAATCGCAAAATAGCGAAACATTATACGCGAAATTTGTACGTATTAATCAACAATATCGATCGATAGAAATGAAATCGGATAAACTTTCGATCGTACGATAATGGCCTAGTTCACCGATTCTCTTAAAAAGAGTTGTACGAGTTAGTTTATGAAACGCGAGTGATTTTTTTCTTTGTCAATTGTAAATAGTTTTCAATTTTCGATTTTAGGGGCTAAAACAAACGCAAAAGTTTACGCGCAAAGTCGATTAAGATTTATTAAGTCAAGTTATGAACAATTTAAGTTGGAGGAAACAAGATATAGATAGTTAAAGCAACGTGAATGGGAGGTCCTCGACTTAAGTAAAGTTGTAACGAAAAGCCTATATAAAGGCAAGATTTTGATATTATAATAATAATATGGAATAAGGAGCGAGGAAAGATTTTAAAGAGCGCGCAAACGTGTCTAGGTTAGGAAACGGTCATGGAAAGACGACGACAGTGAATCGAAGCCAGTTGTAAGCCGACCCGATCATTTATTTACGAATATTCCAGCAACCCTCGGTCTAAGTGTGCATGCAAGCCCGGATGCGCACATAGGTAATGCACACATTCTCCATTCGATGCTTTGATATTAACTGTTCCATTCATGCCGCGGCTTTTCGATTCATTGCCATCCACTGGGCCTCCCTTGGTCCTTGCCTCGTATAAGAATTTAAATTATAAACTATAAATGTGACAAATAACAAAATATTACGTTGATGTATATCTGGAATAAGATTTCTTTAAATTTTTGCTAATCCTCAAAATTGACGATAAGACAAAATTTAATTTGCGGTATGTATATATTGCATTAAGATTTAAGAATCTAACGATATACGATAATGTCAACCTAATATCTTTCATGACGGAACAATATATCCCTCGATACATACAAATTATTTGTATATCCTTTCGAGCTACGATTTTTTTCATTGTTCACTTTAACGATCCCAAAATAATTACAAACTTTTTCATTCGCGTCCTAATTGATTCCCCTCCGGTTTGAGTAGCTCGTTGAATGTAGCTTACTTTTGCGTTGTTTGACCTACTTGCCATCCGCGATGAAATATTTTAACCCCGGGTGCTCGTTCAATTACGTCAAACCGGTCTTCGAAACAAAAGATTCGGAAGACAGCCGAGAATTTCCCTCGTGTCGTCGCATCGTATGTCGTACACGCCCGTGCAATCTCTTTTATTTTTAATCCGACATCGGTAATTTCAAGTTTATCCATTGTTGGTTACTCTTCCCCCCCCCTCCCTCTCGGTGATCCTATCGGTTTATCGAAGGNTGATCCTATCGGTTGTTCGAAGGTCTCGTTATCAAAATTCTCTATCAAGGACTCGTCTTCTTCGTGCAGATTCGACCGATCGTTCAACGATATAAATACCTTGGTAAACATCGAAAGTCCAAAGATACGGGTCTTAATCTTCGAAAGGCTCGTCGATGAACCATCTTTCTCGAACGGGGATCGATCGATAACAGTTTCGAGGAAAATTCGAGCAAACTTGACGCGGTTATATACGCGAGACCGCGAGATTGATCCGACAAAGTGTATGTACAAAGGTGCTTGCTTCTCTGGGAATATCTGGGAGCAGGGAACGAGGCTTCCCAGGTTTATTTACAGGGTGAATTATTGTTTTCGCGTCCAGTTGGACTCGGTAGAAAAGTTTGTTTGCTCGAAACAACTCGCCGTCCTTGACGAGTCGGTGCAAAAGATGTCTGTGACAATCGAGTGGCCGGGGCATTGTTCAAATGTGACGAAGAAGCGAGTTCAAATGAATCCCCGGCCTCACTTGGCCTACTCGCTGCATTTGCCTCGACAGTGCACTCTTGAAATATTGCCAGCTGCGATAAACGCCTACGCTCTCGTTCAATGCGACTCTGTTTCGAACGGACGTGCTACACGTGAAAAGGGAGGAAAGTAGAAAAAAAGAAAAAAGAGAAAATAGTGGGAGAGGGGAGAGAAGAAGGAAGAAAAGAAGGAAGTAGGAAATGTATCGTACGCAGGATGCAACCAGAATGGACGTTCGAACACGTTCGCCGTTGATATGCGTCCATCCTTTCAAACGTGCCGTTTGTTTTCGCGTCCGTTGACGTATACATCGACGGTGCAACGCGCGTCTCAAATTTTCAAAAGAATCCAAGATCCCTGGTATCGGGATTTGTCGAAGGAAATTTTGATTTAAATAAGACTGAGAGGTTTGATTAAATAAGGATAGCAATTATCGGCATCATCGTCGAAACACGACAATTCCGTTACTTGCCACACTCCAACTCGTCGTCCTTGTTCTCTCTCTTCGACTTGGCCTATAATTAATTATAACGCTGTTATCGATAACTAAGGCTATTAACCATCGCTTCGTCTTAAGTTCGAGTCGATGTTCGCACAGACTTTCCTTTCATTCGTTTCTTTCTCGTTTCTTCGCACCCTTTCACAGCACTTTTCTCTTCCGTTATCGTTATTCTATCGAACGATTAAATCTCCATTACGTAATTACACGAATCAACGAGACGTCTCTCCACCGAGATGTATCGCCTCCCTAATTGTTCCTCGTTTCGCAGCTTCATCCCCTTCCCTTGGACTCGGAGATTCGTACACGACTTCGCGCACATACGTAACTGTCGTTAATTGCGACAGGGGCGAGATCTCGTTCCGACTTATTTGTTTCCCTTCTCCGTTATTCTTCTCTTCCCGCTCGAGTTTCTTTTTTTCGAGTAACTGGGCCAAGGCCAGAACTCCCGGTTTACAGAATCGACGTTTACAGAATCGACGTTTACAGAATCGACGTTTACAGAACACACGAGGGAGAATGGTGCACCGCACAGAATTGGAACCGTTGTAAAATCGACCGGTCTGCTGAAACAGGTTTATAATTACGAAACGACGAAACGAGGTATGCGGATGTGGGTTAAACTTTGGAAGATGAAAATTTAGCATGGCCAATAGTACGTAGAAGGGCGGCGAGTATTGCCGCGTATACGAAAGTAGCAATTCGACGTTAAGGGAAAACGAGCCCGTTTATATTGGTCGTCGATTTATTTGCCGGATTGTTAACGATCTCGCGCCATGCGAGAAATTCGCGGAGTAGATAGCGCTGTTCGATTAGAGAAAGTTTAGAATTGTTTCTCACGTTGGTCTAAATTCAATTGTTCCGAATTGCTCGCGGCAATTGGCATCGTCGAACTGAATCAACCACGCGAATCGATGATCGATATCATTGGAAACAATAACCAAACGAACAATCCTTTCCATCTTGATGGCGTTAAATTAAACGTTGGCCCGAATTATCGATTGAAACGCCGTCGTGAACTCAACTCTCGAGTCCAAAGGTCGATCCTTTCCCCTTCCTTTTCTTTTTCCTTCGTCGAAATCAAAATATGCGACTTCGAACTTTAAATATGTCTCTCCTCCCTCGTTCAAATTCAACCGCTATCGAATTCCTAACGAAACGAGAACTCATTTACTATGTTAACCCGCGTTAAACATGGAGAAATTCGAAAGGAAACCATACCCGTACGTAGATATAGGAGTGCAACGATCGTGCTAACTCGTATAAATTTGTCAGCCGCTCAACTAAGCAGCTTACCTCTCGTGCGCGCGACTTAACACGCGATCCTGTAAGCGCGCAACCCGACCGTCACCCGAACGTTCGACGTGCGCTCACATGGCACCGATTTGCAATTAACAATTAACAATATATCAATTGATCGTTTTTCGTTTCGCATCGTGTCGAGCACGCTCCAACCCAGAAAAGGACCCGAATGCCACGCCCATCTCCCCGCGATCCGCGACCATCCCGATTCCTTCTCCCATATATTTTTGAATAAATCATCCTTATAATACGTTCGCCCAATATTATTCCGCTCTATTTATTATTTTTTCTATTCTTCGATACAACAGCGATCACTCGCATCTGTCATTGTGTATCCCTTGCGTACAAGTGCACAGGATCGTTTTGTCTCCCGACGCCATCGGTGTATGTGATCATATTTTATTTGATCGGGGACGTTTCATCCCAGTCCTCCTCGCCGCATCGATATTTTCGCCAACAAATATATTCAACGTGATATTTACGAGCGCGGGGAAGGAAGAAGTTGGCTTTTCTCGAACGAACGAACCTCGACGGATGTATCATTTCTCCTTTCTCGTTTCGTCATTCTCTTCCAGGAAAATCTCTTGATTTTCGTGGAATAGAGATACGATTAATGATTAATTTCTCTCATCGACTAGCTTTCTTCTTTTCCTCTTCGCGGAAATGTTTCTTAGAATTTCGGGATTGATAAATATTCAACGCGATGATAAATGATCGAGACGCTGGATGAGCGTCTTAACCAAGTACAAAAAAGTGTGCAAGTATCAGCACTTCGTATCAGGAAATAGTGCCAATTTTTAGCGACGATCCCCCGAAGGCTTCGCCCAGATTCGCGATATCAGCCTCAATCGCTCGACCCGGACGAACTCGCGGAATTTTGAAGAACGGGCGCAAATATCGCCGCGAGGACAGTCGGATGAAGATCGAAGGACGAATCTCGGTTGGCACGGATCCGCTAAGAAATTTCCCCTGTCAAAAGCACCGTCAGTTAGCGCGAGTTTCAAGAGCCTGTTTTTCCTCCAACCAATTCTCTGCTCTTGTCGTTTCGGAATCGTGGAAACGATCGACTTAATGCGACATCATGAATCAAAGGAGAAAAGTTGTGGGTCGTAGCACGTTAAGAGAGAGAGGGAGAGAGAGAGAGAGAGAGGAATGGTTCGTGGAATTTTTCAAGTTTTCTTCGCTCCATCCTCTGTCGATTGTACCGGAGATTATGAAACACTCTGTACAATTGAAGGAACGATATACCTGGTGGAAAGTTTGCATTATGCTTTCAGACGCAACGAAACTCTTGATAAGTCAACAGAACTCTTGGTCGAGAGTACTTTTTAAGGAAAAGTGGGCCTCGGTAATAAGCAGCAAAGAAACGAAGTCCGTTTTTCGCTTCGCGTCTCGTTTCGTCTCGGGGATTAGAAAAGTTGGCACGATTTACGGGAGGGGGTCTGAAAAATCTTTCGCGATCGTTCTCGTTCGTATTCGATATCGAATACATAATTCCTGGGCCGGGCCGGCTCATCCACAACCCGTGATTTATTTAACCCGTTTCATTTCCCGGATGAGTTACAATTCATGCCGCGTTGAAACGCGGTGTTTAACCACGTCTCGAAGGAGAAGAGGGCACCCAAGGGTGTTGCGGATTCCGAAACCCGGTGACGTAAATATTTCGCGATGAAATATAAGCGAATCCGTGACAAATGATTCTATCCAGCTTCAGGATCACCTCGAAAAGAAGATTTAATATTCCACCGGTGCGCGTCCACGAGTAAATTTTGTATTATTGATTTCGACAAACGAGCCCCATCTTTCGGGAGCACAAATACCGTCGTTAAAAATTGCTGGAACAACGATCAAATCAAGGGTTTTCAAATGAGACGATTTTTTTTAATGAAAAATACATTGTTACCCGAATCTTGGATAACAAATTTACTCCGCGCAGATATATATATTTTATCGTTTCGTAACGAAGAAACATTTAGAAACATTTTAACATTTTTTTCTTAAAGAGAAAAGAGAAAATGTGGAAAACAAATTTTTATTCGTTAAAATATATCCGGTTAACAAGAAAAGTAAAAATCGCAATTTCGACGAATCAAGAAGAACCCTTCTTCGACACTTTTTATTTTCGATTCCGAAGATGATTGTTCGTGTTTAACAATAATAATTTGAATCCGATAAGGAATATTGGAACAGATGTTATATTCTTCTATCATTTCTATTTAATATATAGAATATATATATATATATTCGTCGTTCAAATGATTTTAGTAGTATGATTTCAACCTAATTCTCGGATACCCTCATGAAGGGATACACGCGTGATTCTCGCAGTCCATCTCGTTAATTACAAAGTTCATTACCTCGTCGACGTGATACGACAGACATGAATACGAACACAGACGTATGTACAAAGATGTATCCCGAGTTGATGCTGAGATCTGGCATTCCTAGTTTCAACCTCGTAACTGTCTGCGTTTATCTCCGAATCATCTTTGGCTAATCGTTATCAACTCGAATTTCCATCTATCTGCGCGATTCGGTTGAAAACAGGAAGTGAAAAAAAAGGAACACGCGACTTATTTCTTGTTCGAGAAAATTCGTCGAAAAACGCTCGTCGTCGTTCGTCGAAGAGGAACAAGAAAATTTAAAAGACTTTCATCACGAAAGAAAACACACGATGCAGACAGAAAACACGTTGAATAACAAGAATTATTCTCTCATCGCGTAGCGCCCCATCCATCTTTCAAAACATAATTTAAAATGGAACTTTTCAATTTCTTTTGCACACGTTCGCGCGACATATCGCGGAAAATTGAGAAGAAGAGAATTCGAAACGGCGGAAACAGATAGATCGTGTAAAGAGTATCGTTGATCAAGTTTTCATTTTTCAACTTTTCATACGTTCAGAAAATTCAGTTCGAGCTCTCGCTTCTCGTTAAGCTTTCTGAACCAGCCTAAGCGAATCTTCCGACTCGAACGCTCATTAAAATTTGAGAGGACATCTCCACGCGTAATCGTTCATTTCGAACAATTTTCTCGAACCCCGGCCTCGTAAAACCAATCCGTCTCGTCCAATTATTCGACGTCCATTTATTTCGATCCGTCTGATGGTTCGCGGCGATTAAACCTAGGCCTCGTAATAAAAGGGAGAGGGAAAAAGGTAGCCGTCGGTCTGGCGCGATAATTTCCTCCGGATAGGGTGGAAACGTAATTGGCAAACACAAGCGAATGCAGTGCGACGTCGCGGAATTACGAGCAATCCAGCTTATGCGTCGGCTACGCCGCATCATTATCTCGTTCTGTGTGGAGTGTGCGCGCTTCGTCTCGTCGCTTCTGTGCAAACTACGTCGCGAGTATGCGCGCGGAAAACAGGATCCTCGACGAATTCGTAAACATTTCGGTGTGGTGCGCCACGTAACAGGTAATATTGCGATAAGGGGTTGTTTGGTTTAGTCGTGGAGGGCGAGGAACGATGGAGTGAAAGAGAGAGAGAGAGAGAGAGAGAGAGAGAGAGAGAGAGAGAGAGTATTATCTTGAGGGAAAATTCGAAACAAGACAAGGGATAACAAGGATGCAAGGTACATCGAAATTTTGATAGTTCATAGCAATCATAGTTTTTCATAGCTGGTCTTCTCATCCCTGCTCTCCCCTGTCTCGATTGCCGCTGTTCCGTCCACCTCTGGGTATTTTTCACCCGCGCGAAATTACTTTTTACCGCATCAACGTGTCGCGTATTTTCAGGTCGTTTGTTTATTCAGGGCCGCCTCTTTCCCTCTCGCTTTCTCTCTCTTCCTCCCTATCTATTTTTATGGAATATATCATCCGCAAATAAAGACGGTTCGTTGAGTCAAGTGATGAAGTAATTTGAAGCTATTAATTAATGCCCGTTATATTAAATGAGGGAAAATTGAATGAGAAATTTTTATTTTTCATCAAGCTCGATACAATTATACGGTTCGTAAATAGAGCGCTGATAAATTCGGGTAGCGCGAAGAAGAAATTCGGTGTTACGAATTATTGCATAATTGTAAACGATTGAAAACGGGAAATGGATGATTTTTATTTTTCTCTCGACTCGTAGAATTTTACATTTCGCCAAATGGAAAGAATGTTAAAATTATATCTCATTCGTCAAAGTCACTTTTTTTTTTTTTTTGATTCATCATTGAAAGCACAAAAAAAATGTTTTTGACAAAATTAATATTATATTTCATTGAGATAGATTAAACGTAACCGGATTGCGGATATTTGTACAAAATTTGAATGTTTTCGCAACATTCGCGCACATAGAACAGATGTTACCGTGCATCGTGATATTTGAGGAATTTATCGAACGAATCTCTATTTGAGCTCGATTTCTTTACTCGTGCGCTTTCCATACTCGTCCATACCAAACGAAAAAAAATAGAAGATTCTTATTTTTCATCGAGTAACGAGGAAGAAATTCACTCGATAATAATTAATTGTTATTCGCTCAAGTTAAACGATGAAGAAAAGAAGAAGAAACTTTTGGTCAAACTCGATGGGGAATATCGCTTCGAGAACGTTTCTCCAAGTTGTCGAGAATAATCGAATGAAATAATCGAATGGATTAATGAACAGCGTTTCACTGATTCGTAACGGGTTTATTGTTGAACGGGTGAAGTTAGGCCGTCATTACAACCCTGATTCATCTGCATCTAAACGAACAAAAGGACAGGCTTTATGTATCCAGGCTAGTAGCGATACACACGAGACTCGTGATCCGTGACCAAAGCACTGTTGCACGATTATCCGGAAGCGACCTGAAAGTAGGAAGCCGAGGCGTGGGAGTACGTTAACGCTTCATGCATAGTAGATGAGATCATCTTTCTCGCCATTCTTTCTCGTCCTTTCGAAGAATCGAGGGAAAAAGATGGAAAAAAAAAAGAAAATAAATAAATAATACGTAAGCCATATGGTATGCTTGACACGATCGCTCAGATATGATTAAACATGTATGATTAAAAAGATAAGCTTCGCATCGCGCATATATTTCCGGCCTCAGAATGACACGACTGTGAAAGAATTGTTTCGTCCGATGAAAAAAAAAAAAAAATTGAATGCAACTAATTTTTCTCACCTTTTGCTCATTTTTAAATAAAATTATCTCGGAAAGAGAGATTTGTTTATTGTTAATAATAATAATAATGAATCATAATTAAGATATTATTATCGAATATGATTAATATCATTAATCAAGAAAGGCTTTTCGTTATTTTGTTTCCGTGATTGGAAAATTAAAAATATGGAAAATCGAATTTTGTAATAATTTTTTTTTTTTGGAAATGTTTCCTAAATTTACTAAACGTATTCATCGGTTAACATCGATTAAGATTTCCACTAGTAGTAAAAGATCAACGAGCAGTTGTTCCGACTGTTTTTTCGAGCGTATAAGAAGGTAGCGTGAGGTAGTTTGAAGCACGCAATCGCTTTGATAACGTGTAATGCCGTGTATGAAGTAAAAACGTACTTCGGTTGCTTGGTGAAGTCATCGATCCCAAAGTCTGGTTGACTGTAGCCATTATCCCGATTCATTCGAGTCGTAAAAAATCGAAGCCACGAGGGTGTTTCTCGAAGCGTAGGTAGGATACTCGCAGAGCGCTTGATCGATCTTTGAAACGATCCCTAGTCGAATCGAAGGTATTATTGGACAACGATTCTTCTTTTCTCACACGTGGGTCTCGTAAAAATCTACCGTGTATCGAGTTAGAGCGGACGGTGACCGAGTGAACGAAGATAAATAGCAGCGAAGGAAAGGAAAAGAAGAAGAAAAACAGACGAATAAGTAATTAAAGAAAAGGGGTACGAGTACGGAAATGAAATAGTAGAATAAAAGCTAACACGAATCGAGGACAACTTGACGAAAAGCTACCTCCTTGCCGATTTCGGTAAATTTCAAAATCAGTTGTTAAGAACAGAAAAACTACTACATTTTGAACAATTGTTTCTTATATACGGAATCATACGTGTAAAAATATTTTTCACATTACGTGCGTATCGAGCTTGTCAATTTGGATATATATTTGTGCCAAATTTTCATTCTTGACGGAAAGATAGAATAATCGTCTTACTTTGGTACAAAATTGCTAGTAATTTTAAAAAATCAACTTCGACACGAATTTTCACGCTTCTAATTATAAATCTAATTATAATCTCTTCTAATTATAAATTTTATTTCGTTCGAACGTTGATCCATACGACGAAAGAAAAGTTGCTCAAAATATCGTCCTTAACGACACACGTTGTGAAAATTCATTGAAATAGACGAGGAGTTAATAGTTTTTCGACGAGCTCACTCAAATGAAGAATAAAAAAAAAAAAAAAAAAACGTAAAATAAAATAAAATAAAATAAAATAAAAAATGTAAGAAGCGGATAAAAGGAAGAGATCGATGTTGTATTGAGAGACGAAATGACGTGTGTGTTCCAGCAGCATCCGAACGCGACGAACAGTAGCGAGACGAGCGTGGGTGGCGTGTCGGGTGCATGCGGAAGCAGCGGCATACCGGCGGGTGGAGAGGCCGGGTGCAGCAGCAGAGGTGGCAGCAGCAGTGGTGCCGGTGGCACGGCCGGACAGGGCTGCGAGCAGGGAGCCCACGGTGGCTCCTCGTCTCATTCCAGGGAGAGCCACGCCAAGTTCAGGCA
Source organism: Apis laboriosa (assembly GCF_014066325.1). Lineage (NCBI taxonomy): Eukaryota > Metazoa > Arthropoda > Insecta > Hymenoptera > Apidae > Apis > Apis laboriosa. The sequence goes on from NW_025223954.1 coordinate 78,312, forward strand.
CGGCTTGCTACAGCTTATGATCCACACGATCGATCCGCTCCACGACGGTCAGTCCCGCGCCGGTATACCAACTCCACACTCTATCACTCTCGCTTGCCGCTTTGCCTTAGCGCTGACAGCACGCTCTTAGCTCGTAGTCGTTATATTTTATCGTAGTTTTCGTTCCTTCCTTTCTTTCCCCCCTCCCCCTCTTTTCTTTGTCTCTTTCTTTTTCTTTTAGACGCCCTACGCTCTCGACCGCTCCGATCAATTCTCGCCAAGTATCTATATTATCTATCGTTGTAACGATCTGTCCACCTTTTTTGCTTTTCCAAACTTTGCAGAGGATACGATTAATTTTTCTGGCACGACGGCGCTGGTGAAGTAGGCGGGAGTTAGCTCTTTTTGCGGTAACCGTATCCGTATCCTGGAGAATCGAGACGAAACCGCGAAACTTGGGAAACCTCTATTCGGATAAAGTGCTTTTAAATGTAGAGTCTCGCGATGAAGCTCGCGAGAATCTCTAGGATACACCGTTCTCTCGGTCTTTCCTCCTCCCTCTTTTTATCGATATATAATACAATAGGGAGGGAGGTCAACTCTTGACACAGACCGGTGACGTTTATCGAGGATGATTCCATTCGATCGCGAAATATCTCCTCGGTTATAAGAGATACCCGCGTAGTAATTCAAAATAGTGTGTATTGTATAATCGTAATGCAATAAGGATAGTTTCGCGTCGCGAGACAATTTCCCAACCAACTAACTTCGTTGATTAATCGATTAATTAACGTGGTGGTGTATGGTTGAATATCATCGAGCTTTATAGAATTTAAAATTACAATTGAAGATATATTTAAATCCGAAATAAGCAGTTGGAAAAACCTTGGACGAGTCGTAACTCGTTTAACCTACATACAGACGCTCGTTCTTTCTTTTCTCCGGCTCGTAACAACGGCGTCTACATTTGATATACAAGTTTGAGCCGCGTACGGTTCTTCCTTTCCACACGCGACTCGTGGTTTTGAACAATTTGGGAAACAAGCCGGAAATAGGGGTGATGTAGCACGTAGCATTTGCGTTGTTGCTCGTCTAGCTGTACTTGTTTGTTGCATGACCGATGACTGTATGTGCAGTTGCGTCGGACCAAGTAATTAAACGTTGCGAGTACTTGACGATAACGAGCTGGAAGTTCAATGTCGTGCACGTTGTTGCCTGGAGCCTGCGTACGTTGTATTCGTTGCACGTTTATACCTTCAATGGAAATCGGTGGAACGACTCGAGTTACGACCGGACATATCCTTCTTTCTTTTCTTCTCTTTCTTTCTTTCTTTTTTTTTTTTTTTTTTTCACAGTTTCGAGGCGGCACCGCTCGATACATCGAACGAACGTGTGTGCTTCTCCTTTCCACGGTTTAGATTATCGGGGTAGCGGGCAAAAAAAACCTTGAGACAGGAAGCAACTGTGACATCTAGATACGCGACTATTAGTCTATCGACTGGCGATCGGAACGATAGATTAAACGCTAATGCGACGATTCGACGATGAACTGAGTAAATAAATGAGAATGCGCGCTCGTTTCTCCTCCGGCCCTCTCTGTCCCTTTTGTATTTATAGAGCGTGGCCTCATCGAGGGAAAAAAAAAAAAATCCAATTCGAGATACTATTTTTCATTGCGCCGTGGTGGAAGGCCCGCGCTGTCAATTCTTCTGGCGCAGAACGTGCAATAACGAGAGATAAAAGGCGTATACACGTTTCCAAGAATCGGATTGTTTTTTCGCGGAAATCATTTCGTAGAAAAGAGATGGAAAAAACGATAATTAGCATTTTTATTCCACGTAGCGCGATCTCGTAGACTCGTGGTTTATTCTTCGTGGAATTAGACGTTTAAATTTGAGAGGGTGCGTACAAATATATTAGAGATTAGAATGGCCGATTGACCTAGAAACTTAGAGGGGGAATTCGCGTCCCATTCGAAGGAAAATGTCTCGCACAAACGTTCGAGATTTCTGACGAAGACAATTTCGTTTTATCGACGTATAAGCCGCGACTCGTGTTCCCGACGTCTCGTGAAACGAACATCGTAAATTCCTTTACAGCGCGGCATTCGTCACGCGCGAAATTCCGATCGACTGATCAATAAACTCTCTCTCTCTCTCTTTCTCTTTACCCTCGTGGCAAGCGTAATCGTTATACACCGCGTGATGGAGTACGGATCGCGTGCATTTTCGGCCGCGAGCCAGTCGATGAAATTTGTACAAGTGTCTGGACGAGCGTTTGTTAACCGACCTTCTTGGGGAGGTGCTCGAAGGGTGGGAGAAAGATCGCGGTTGGCGTGATCGATAGGAATCTTAATCCAGAAGGTAACCCCGATAATCTCGACGTTGAAATTGATTTTCGGCCCGTGCACGTACGTGTACCGGAGTCGCTTATATAAATAGGTCAGGTCACGCGCGAATGGAAAGAAAAGGACGATCATCAATTAGACAACTCTTTCACGTGGATCACTCGAGTGGCCCCGTTGTAAGTTAAACCGTGTCGCGTGGATGGAACGAACCGTTCCTCCATCAGATCGTTCTAATCAGATTCTTCTTTTCTTCTTTCTTTCTTTCTTTCTTTCTTTCTTTCTCTTTCTTTTCTCTTCCTATATTTCTATATAACGTGTAACTTCGACATACAATACACGATACACGATAATCGAGAATCGAGACACCCGTTATCGCGCCCTCCCATTATTTAAGCGATAACTTTATTCCAAATTCTTTTTTAAATCTGTCGATCCACGCTTATATATATATATGTATATCTTCCCATCCTGCGTTTTCTCCTCTCTTTTTTTTCCCACCCGTCACGAGAACATGCCCGCGAAAGGACGTCATTAATCTCGATTGCGTGGGAAACGTTCAATATGCAATTTCTATTCGATATTTCACATCTCGTACTTATACGGATGAACGCGAGCCTATACAAAGGAAGACATGTGCACACATCTACGTACACACTTTTACCGGTCGATTTATCTAAAAGCGGAAATCTTTTTTTTTTTTCCACGCGAAAAGCAGCTACATATATTTTTCTTGTCCCGGTGAGCACTCGTTGGTTCAATCCCGTTCTTCCCCTCGATTTTCCTCGGTATACATCCGAGTTAGTGAAACAGAAGAGGGGGAAAAAGCAGCGCAGGGGGAGTAGGGACGACAACGACGACACCATCGGCCTCTTCTTCGGCATTCTCTGTGGGAAAACGGAGGAAAAGCCGGATGGTTGGTTTCAAATGAATTTGCGGGACGCGTTTTGAGCATGTATCCCTGAGTAGCGGTGAGTGGCGAGTATGTATCGGGACCCTGACCTAGAAAGCGGCGCGTATCGATCGTAACTAGCGAATCCACACTTGGGGCGAGCCTTCCTTTTCCCTTCCTTTAACTCTCAGCCTTTAACGTCATCGAGACATCACCTTGCACTCCGCTAATACTCCAGATAATATTCGATACGATTAACTATTCTTACGAGAAGGATCCCGAACGTGGAAATGTTCGTTCCTCCGCCTCTTGAACGCGGAAATACTTTAAATCTCCCTCTTTGAACTCGTGACCGAGTCATCCGCTTAGTAAACGCGACCGGTGATTTCGTTGAATAACGTCGAAATACACGAATCAGATATACGCCGCATGTATATCGTTTCGTCGAGTTTCTTTCTCGAGTGCAACACTCGAGAAAGGTTTTCCTTTTCAAAAACGACGATTTTTTTTTCTTTTTCTTTTTTTTTTTTTCTAACGATTTGAAAGGTTTTGAAAACAATGGAAGAATAGAGAGATCGATGTTTCTGTTTTTTTTTTTTGTTGCATTACTTTTACAACTGTTCCGATATAAACGAGAAGAAAAATCTTCTTTCTATTCCATTTAAATATAAAACTATGCAAAGTATATCGAAAGTGATTGTAGTGATGAAATCTATAGGTAAGATTAATAACGTTAAGTATGTACTTTAAAATTCAAACACTTTAATCGTTATCTAAAATTGTAAAGTGATACATCCTATTTAATTTCGATGAAAAGAGATAATTAAATTAACGAAGTGAATTTTTACACATCTTCGAGACAAAGATTGCAACATCGGGACTTAAAAAGTGTAGAACTAATTGCATTCGTTGAAAGTGGTAGCATTCCCTGTACGTCATCCCTCGTTACCAATGCTTTTCATTAAAATCGACGTCCAAATTAAACATGTTATTTATGATATACGCGACGCGTTCACGTTCGTTTTTTTTAATAAGTTGCGGAGATAGGCGGATGAGGGGGATCGCGGTGGAAGGCCAATCGAAATCCCTTGTGACGTGTCTATATAGCTAAGAGAGAAAGAGAGAGAGAGAGCCATTTTATCGAAAATCCTCTCTTCTCGTTCCCTTAGTTACAGTCACGATTACTCAGCTCCGTGGGGAATGATATTAACAAATTGGGCCGCGTTGCGCTTTAATTCCTTGTCTTTGCTTTCGAACTCGTCTCTCGTGGCTAACGTCTCCTCATACTTTGGCTTAATTCCCATTTCGAGCTTCCAGTTTATATTCTTCGTTCTATTTACGGAAAAACGGTCCTCGAGTGTCCCAAATGTCAGTCCACGTCCTCGATTTTCCTTTGCTCGCGTTCTCCTCTTCTCTGTTAAAAAAAGGAAGCCGAAAATAGGCGAAAGAATCACGAGTGTAACGAAGATATCCTAGCTTCGAATTCGAAACTCGAAGCAGAGATATCGAGGGCTTGGCGACCTTCGTGGTGGGTTGTCGAGGCAACTACCAGTCATCAATCACGTCAGTTTTTGCATTACAATTATCCGGTAGCCACGTCTAATCCTTTACATGCAACAACCCTTGCGAGAATCCGACACCGTCGAAAAGGATTTTCCAGCGAAAACGATATCGATCCACGCCTCCTCCAATTCTGTTTTTCGATGTTGTGCTATTTTTCGCTCGGATATCATGTGTGTGTTTAATGCTCCTTTTATCTCTCGTCTCTACGATAATACAATGTTCAGTATATATATATATATATTATCAGAATTTCGAATAGTTGGAACGTACGATATCTTGGAGTTTCTCGAATGAGAATTAAAATTGGATTCCACTGTTGTTTTCTCAGTTTGAACACCGAAGAATGAGAGAAAATTGGTAATGATACTCGAAGCTTGGGTTTAATTTTCTAGATAATTTGCCGAACGAGGCTGGAAGACAACGGGAACTCGTTATCTCCTGTCGTTGGCAATTCCGGATTTGAAGAAAGATTAGCTCCAGAGACGGCTGAGGAGGGGGGAAGAGGGAGGGGGGAAGAGAGAGAGGAGAGAGAAAGAGAGTTATTGAAATGAATACACGATGACGTCGAAGAACGAGGATTCTCTCTCTTTTGATCAAATCTCACCGTTAAGGAACTTAACGACCCTCGATTTTGATACTCGCCATATCGAAGGCAGAAGTTCACCTCGAAGATAACAGAGATACGTCTCGTCTCGACGCAATTTATTTTCTTCGGGATAAAACTTTCCACTCTCCTTCGTAATTTCTTCCATGCTTCTCTTCCGCTCGATATTACGATTCGGTTCCACGGTCACGACGAAGGACTGAAAAAAGAAAGAAGGTGTCGAGGTGTGGAATGAAATTCCTCCTCGGATCCTTGATGAAATTGTCTATTCCCATCTGAACGAGATGAATGAAATTGCGCGCGAAAAATCTTCTTGGTGGATGATCTTCCATACCGCGTCATCTATCCGTACGTATCCAATAAAGGAAAAAATATTTCTTTTATTAAACGAAAAAAAAAAGGTTTTATAGTTGCGCGAAGGACGCGTCGTTTTCGATCTATATCTTCGTTCTTAACGATCGCCAATGTCCTTTTGCCATTTAATTTATCATATACAGGCCATTTCAGTGTGTTTCACGAGCGAAAGCACTTGTTTGCTTTCCAAACGAGCAGCTCGTAGTCGATCAAACGTCTCTACGTCTGTCCTCCTTCGGGTTGTGCCCCGAAAGGCAGCAACGAGCCGCGCCAATTCGATTTAATTGTTCTCGAAACCAAACCGTCCGCTAACAAACCTAGGCCGATCGAGCTTTGTAGGTTAATAGGTAGCACTTGGGCCGACCTGCGCCGGATTATTCTACTCGATTTGCCGCGCTTTGCTTTTCTTTTCTTTTTTTTTTTTTTTTTTTATCCGTATTTTCGTCCGTTTAAAATTACCATTTCGAATCCAAGAAACGTGAATATTCCCCTTTCCTTCTCCCTTAATCCATAGTATTATAGTATTTGAAGAAATTAATGAAACTCCCAACTGTTCTTTTTCTTTTCGTCGTTTCAACTCGATCTGTATCGCTAAACGGAATGTAAGTTACCGCTCTGTAATTTATCAAACACGATGTTGTTGATTTCTCCCTCTTATCGCAATTCTTCCGTTAAACGATCTGTCCATAAGGCGATCTTAATTGAAAGAATTTCTTTCTTTCTTTCTTTCTTTCTTTCTTTCTTTTTTTCTTTTTTTCTTTCTTTCTTTCTTTTCTTCTTCTATTTTTCTTTTATCGCAATATCTTTGTTCTTTTTTGTACACGAACAATTATACAACAAGTTCAAAAAAGGTGCAAAACCCGAAAGATAAACAAAATTACCAAAGTTTAATAAAACACGATAAAACGAAGCTCCACCCTCTTCGTTTCTCTCCTTTTCCATCGCGTAACCCCTACTCTTCGTGCATTCCTACTTTATACCTTTCCATCTGGCTCGAGGCAATTCGAGGGTCGATTCTTTCATCGCAGTCCGACTTCTCGCCAAAAGCCCTTCGCCTTTCTTTTCTCGCCTCGTTTCCAGCTTCGAGGATGAAGGCCACTCACCAGAGCGGTCTTTTTTTTTTTCCTCTTTGACCTAATGCCTACCGTGGACACACGCGATTGGTTGAAACTAATCGTCAAATTATCGTCTCCCTCTTTTTCACGCATGATTTCTTTTTTTTTTTTTTTTTTTTTTTTGTTCAACGAGATCAATCAAAATTTTATAATTTTTCTTGCCATCATTTTAGATTGATTCAAACTTTATTTCAAACTTTACACTATCGGTACTATCTTCGTTCGGTACATAGGAATATATTTTAGATAAATACATTTGATAATCGAGGAATAATAATCATTCTTCGTTAAAAAAAAAAGAAAAGAAAAATTCTCCACACTAATTTATCCGGATGAATTTATATTATAGTCGAACGTGATTTAACATTCAAATATTTAAAGATAAACGCGTTAAACAAACTTTATTTCTTTTTTCGTGGAAAAAAATATTGATCGATAAGCACAACTAATGATGTATCTTAAAAAAAGAAACTCGGACGATATATTATTTACATATATAGAAGAATAAAGAGAGAAAGAAAGAGAGAGAGAGAGAGAGGGAAAAGGGGAGGAAAACTAGAGGCGCATAAAGGAGAAAGAGAAACGAGATAAATAGCAAATGAGATAGCCTCCGGCTAGACAGATACTTTCATATCGCGCCGACTTTCAGTGTTCTTCTCGCCATTCTTCTCCTCTCTGACCCGTCTAGTTTCTTCTTTGACCTAGTATCGCGCGAAATAAGAGCAGGATCGGCTCGCGTCGTGACAACCAAGTTTTTCCCCGGTAACGAGCGAATTTTCCAGAGTTTTTTTTACACCGATCCGAAGTCGAATCACGATGCACGGATCCGGGATTATCGCGGTTACAAAGTTGAATTAAGAGGCGAGAATTGCGCTCGAGATGGTGCTCCAGGTCCACGAGAAGCGTGGGAATTTACTCGCGAGTGGATGGGAAAATATTTAACGACACGGTGGCTCGCTCCTCTTCCTCGTGAAAAGATAACAGTAAATTTATACACGGCACGCGATTTGAAATTCTTCCGCCCCTTCGAGTAGAGTAGAAGCGAGATTTCATCAAAGATATCGCGTGATATGAATTTTTCTTCGAAACGAAGACGTAAAATTTTTATCACTTCGACGCAAGATGTTATAAGATAATTGAGAGAATGCTATAGTTATTTAACAATTAATGAATCTGAACCAATTGTTTAATTATATAAGTTTAGATTGTCAATAGAATACGTCAATGGCTTTTTTCTTTTTTTTTTTTTTTTTTTTAATTTCTTAATTAAGAATGACACGTTGCTAAAAGAATAGATAGTCTTATCATAGGCTTTGTATATATTGTTTAAAATATTCAACATACGTTTTGCTTGAAAATATTTTCTCTTAGAGAAAGATGCTATGCAAAATTTATAAATATATTATAAGTTTCATTTCATTCTCTTGTTGCGTGTAGTGCACATAACGAAGAGACACGATACACATCGATCTCGTTTGCTACGATCTTCCATCATCAATGATTCAAAAACGAAAGACGTCAATTGATGTCTCGCGTCCACAATGCGTTAAATAATTCAGAGCAATGAGCAAAAGTAATGTTGAATTTGTGAGATCTCAGCGTGTCATGTGATAGTTTAAAAAAATAGTACGGCATACAGGACTATTCAAACTCGTAGAAAATATATCTTCGAGTCAGTTCAATAGATACGTGATTTTTCTTGGCTCGGTTAACGATAACGAAACGGAAGTCTCGGTTGATTCGAGTGTCAGATTCGGTTCTTGTTCATCCGCCATTAATTAAAGGTCATCCGCGTAAAAGAAAGAAAAATCATTGCGGAGAGATTAATTCGCGCGTAGAGTGGACATGCCATTAATCGAAATAGCAACGATTCGTATAATTCTCGTACTTCGTTAAAAGATGGAACGGACAATTATCGTGCACAAACGGAAAGAAGAACGGAATATGGGTCTGATTGGCTATTTCTGATTCAGAATAATCGTAAAAAATGAATACATGTATTGAGCGAAAGTCTCGCATGTATAAATAAAATTGAAATAGATTGCTCTCTTTTGTGTTATCTCTATCTGGTCTTTTTTTTTTTTTTTTTTTCTAACTTTGTTGCACTATTTCAAAAATAATTATACATCATAAAATAGTTGTACTGTGTTTATTAAAGAATTATGTACTAATTACTTAATATGCTCAATGAATATTAATTATAGAATCTGAGAAAATGTTTCATTAGAAAATAAGAGTATGCGCTAATTATTGTAATACCTTGAAAGAAAGTTTTTACTATTATAACACATTTTTACTATTTTTATTTAGCGCTATAAGAAATAACCTTTCGGATCCGTATTCCTTTCGGATTTTTTTTTCTTAAGCAACAAATAGTAAGTCTAATATATTTTTGGAAATTATACAAATTATACGGAGGATTCTAAGCTGAAGAAAATTACCGTATAATTGTTTACGTTGAATGATACGAAAAAATTTGAAGAACAAAAGAATGAAAATACTTTCGAAGAAGGAATTAAAATTATAATTTGGAGATGATATTGTTGAATATTTAAACGATGATAAAATTATCCTTTGAACGAGTCATTTTCCATATAATTAAATCGAACGAAATATTTATCCGATCTATAATTCAGCGGAGCGACATTTCGCATAATCCCATTATTAAACTCTTTATTTCGAAACACGTTTTTAATTTTTAACGTGATATTTTAAAAAATGTTTTCACCGAAGATTGGCACGAAAGCGTTCTCGACACGAGGCGTAAAAAAATGTGATTGGTTCGAAACGGTAATCCGCTCGCTATAATTTCTTCAAATACGATTTACCTGCCGATCTACTCGCCTATAATGGCATTCAACTTCGATAATCCAATTACTCGACGATCTGCGCGACAAACGGCTCGAAGGAAAACTTTTGCTCGCCAAATATCGTTAATTGGTTAATAGTATTTCACGGTTGCTGGCTTCATCCGCGTAAACCATAGAAATAGTTTCCGCCGGAATGAATGCATAACGCGTGCCCTCGTCTTCAAATCGTTTTCGACGACTGGTCGAGTAGAGACTGTGGCGCGTATTTGCAGATCGTTAACAGTTAAGGCTGGCAAAATAGACCAGGAAACTGTACCTATTACATAACGCAAGCCTGTTCGAGGTAATCGGGCGAAGTAGAACGTAGCAATGAAGCGCACGAAAACGCCTTGACTCTTGCTCATAATTATTTCGTAGTTCCAGCTTTGGCTAGATTTTAAATGCACGCTTAAATGGAACGTGTGTATGTATATCCGCTGGTCTTGCGCATTTGCGGAATTCGCAACAAATTTGCAACGTCCTCGTCACAGACCGATACCCGAGGATCCTCGGGACGTTGGAATTTGGCTTGACGTGGATCGTGGAGGGAGAGGAGAAAAAAAAAAAAAAAGAAAGAAATTTTCTCGCTTGCGAGTTGCACTTTTCGTAGTATCGTAAATAGCGATCCATGGGCGTCAATCATTTCGAACTACCGTCGTAAATATCACGGTTAAAACTCGAGAATAAAACGATTGTTCTCGCGTGCAAACGAGAATATTCTCCGGAGAATCTTGAAAGGGGTGTAAAAATATCAATTTGTAAACGATCAATTTGTCCCTAGGGTAGGACGAACGCAAGAGTAAATGAGACAACTCCGTTTGTTCTATTACAATCCCACTTATATGCGTAGAAAAAGTGTATATCACTTGTGGAGGGTAATTTTATCGGTTGACGAAAACACTGGCATCGACGCCCATGACACGCTGGTTTTGTCAAAAAGTTGATCAAAGTTAATAGGTAGAGTAGGTAGAAAGAGTAGGTAGGTAAGGAAAGATGGTAGCTGCGTGACTCGGTGTTTTTCCTCATTAACCTGTATCTCTGGTATTGTTCAGGCAAAGTGGACGAGAAAGCGACGCAACTGCACGCGATAGCCTCGCTAAAGGTGCTGTTGGATGCCACCAGGCCGCATAACGGTGCCGCTACGTCGACCGCCGCCCATTACTCAGGTGCATCGTCGAAAGAGACCACCCTACAGCTACAGCAAGGCTCACAGGGCACCACCACGACCACCACTACGACAACGACCACGGCCGGCACCACCGCCGGCATCCAAGAACTTCCCAATGGCGGTATAGCCGCTGGCCTCGACGCGGGCCTCGATTCGGTAATTGTTCAATTCACCGAATATGCAGGGTGGAAATAGCCGAACATTGGTATTATATTTTACTCTCTCTTTCTCTCTCTTCTCTCTCCTCTCTTCTCTCTCTCTTTCTCTCTTCTCTTTCTCTCTTTCTCTTTCTCTCTTTGACATAAGGATAGAATCGAAAGCTCTTTTTTTTTTCAAGACACAAACACATTTTAAAATCTCACGTGATAATGTGTTGAAATTACGAGAATCGTCGACATTTTTTTCCTATTAGAAGCAAGCATTGCAAAGCAGTTTTTATTCGAACGTTAAGTCTGATTAAAGTGTCTTATTCCAATATCTTCGTATAAACGTTATATATAGATATATGAATCTTTTTCATCATGGAAAAGTATTCTAATTATAAGCAATTCTCTTCTCCGTACTTATTTCTCAACGTTTCTTAATTTTTGCAAGATTTTAAATCACGACGACAATCTCTTTTGCAAGATTCGATTTTGAAAATTACGATTTCGATTGGAAATTGGAAGAGGTTCCACATCCGACAATTTGCGAATTACGCTGGAAGATAGTTAACAGAGGCAAGCAATAGCGGCCGCATTCCTCGCCTGTGCCAACTAGAAACCGGTGGCCGCAATGCTGGTGGCGAAACGTCGTTGGTGCGAATTTCCATGTAGACAAGAGAGTCTCTGGCTGAGAGGCTGGTTGGTCCAATGACGGGAACAATGGCCGCGCGACGAAAACGTTAATTCGGTCGTGTCCTTCGCGATCCCATTTCCCGGAGGGTAAAGTCGGCGGAGGTCGCGCGACTTTAACACAGTGACAAGGCGAAGAATCGACTGGAATTCTTTTTTCCCCCCTTTTCTCTCTCTCTCTCTCTCTCTCTCTCTCTCTCTCTCTCTCTCTCTCTCTCTCTTTCTCTCTCTCCCGTTTCATCTCAACGATCCGTGTACATGGATCGTAATTTGAATTCGTTTCCTGTCACGAAGACCGGGCGGATGCGAAATTTCCTCGTTTTCTGATTTCTCGGTTTCCCAGGGGCCATTTCTAAAATAACTGCAGTCGCTATCCGGACTCGACGGCCGAGCCAATTATCGTCCATCGATCGAATCGGAATGAAACGACCAGTCTCGCGAATCAACCAACGTTCCAACGCACCATCCTTCGAGCTATCAACCTCGCGCCATTGTTTCTTGTTTCTTTTTTTTTTTNTTTTTTTTTTTTTTTTTTTTCACGTCGAGAAAGCTCCGTCAAATCAATTTCGAGATTCGCGAAAAATTTTATTAGATTTTACACGCGATTCGAAGAGGAAATTACGCTCGATAAATTTTTATCTGCGTCACGTCACGTCACGTTACGAAGGGAATATTTCTCGTCCGTCGTCCATACCGTGTGGCGGCCGATTGTCTCTCAATGCGGACGCCCAGCTACCGATATCGCCTCTTATCGTTCTTATCTGAAATTCCGCCCATCTGATCAGAGATAGACGCTTGATAATTCGGATGGACGCGATCAACCGATAGGAAAAACGAACTCGGGGAACTCGTTATTTTCCGACCGGTCGGCTTCTGACAAACGATCCTTCTCGCGTCTTCCATCTAGGATGGCTGGCACGTATATCGTAACGAAGACGTTCATAGCGGAGATGCAGACAATGGCCGGGCGTTGGAGAATTGGGTCGTTTCGTATAGCGGAACGATATCCGGGGAAACAAGACAATTGCGAAAAGTGGCTTTTTCCCGGGCGAGAACTTTCATTTTCGAGCGATTCGACGTGAAAGTTGGCCGTCTCGAGCCATCTCGGCTTTCAGCTTAATATCCTTTGTGGCCAGTCGACTCCGTCGTCCACCGTCGTCGAGACGTTCTCCACCTCGTTCTCGTGTGTTATTCGCGTCGGTGAAGGTAACGTTCCGTGAAAATGTGACGAAAATCGTCGCATAGAGAAACGCCATAGTTTTTCACGGCCATTCGCCGTTTCAACCTCGAAGCTACGAAGGAACGGAAGATGATCTGGGGAGATGAGTTAAGCACGCGGCGATGGGTTAATTGGAGAAAGTAATCGGACGATTGAAGCGCGAACCGATTTTCCGCGACTGAGAAATTGGCAGCGCAAGCTTTTTTCCGATATTAGCTAGTGGTCGGAAAGAGCAGGCGCGCGCGGGGGAATCTCGAACCTCTTTGTCCTAAATGAGTGAGAAGGCCTTTTCATTTTGAATGCATCGAGAATCTGGGTCAATTCTGGCTACACCCGGCGTCGTTGCGCTACACATTGCCTATTTCAGTCCCTCTTTTACTCCCGGATAATCGAAGCAAAGTCACCAGGCAATGCCTTTTCCGCCCGAGTTCCGCGTCTTCTGGCACGATTATCTCTCCCCAGTCTCTCTCTCTCTCTCTCTCTCTCTCTCTCTCTCTCTCTCTCTCTCTCTCTTCTCTCTCTAGCCTGTCGATCTTCAAGGTCGTCTATCTTTCCGCAACTTTTCTCTTTTGTATCTCGATCTTTATTAATCTCGCTTTATTCTACTTCTGGTTCGTATCCCCTATTAGTATTTATCACGTTGCTATTAGTACAATCTCTTTGAAGCTCGATTACTCGGTATTATCCGGCGTTTCTGTGATAGCGATAGAGTCTCGATCCCTGGTCCGACGAACGACACGGCGTTAGGTGCTCGGTCGCGTGGCCTCGATGAAAATTATCGGTGTACTAGACTGGGCGTCGCTTCATTCCACGGCAATTATCTCCGTTGGAAACGATTGCAGCTGGAAAATCCGAAACATCTACGAGGCCATTGTGTCGCGGTTACCCGAGGATGGATATATGTATATGTAAGGGTTTCCGCTTTTGTACCTTTACCGCGGTATCCACCGCGTAAAATTTAGAGGCCTGTCTCTTTTACCACGAGCCTTATTGCAACGATAATCGTCGTTGAAGCGCAGTTCGTAGGAAAACTTGCTCTTAATTCCGCTCGAGCTCTCGAGTAGTGCGCAACCAGACGGATTAAGGGAAGGGATTGTTAATTATAAATAGAGAGCGAACGATCTCCATCCAAGGAATCGTGCCTTTGAAATTGATGTTTGCTGTTGCAGGGAGAGGAGGATGACCCCCCGGAAGCGTTGGACATGGGGTGGCCCAGCAGTGCCAGGAAGAGGTTAACTTACATTTTAGTCGCGCCAATTCTATTCCCTCTTTGGCTCACGTTACCAGACACGAGGACACCCAGAGGTGAGTGGTAGCCACGAGGCAAGGGAAAAAGCCCTCGGACTTTATAACGTGGAAGAGTCGTTTACTCGGAGATCCTTTAACCCACCACCGGTCACCGAGACTTTGTTTCGATTACCCCGAGAAAGGAACAAAGTATCGTTTCGAGTGGAGGAAGGCCGGTAAGGCGAAATGAAACCAGCGTTCCGTCCCAGCCCTATTCCGTTGAAAGCCAGTAAATTTTTAGTTTTTAGTTTCATAGCGGGGATATCAAAGGAGTAGCTCTCGCTTCTCGGTTTCTCGGTTCATCGTAAAACAGAGTCCTCTCGAGGATCTGTACGAGTTTTACGGTTTAACCACGAGCTTTTTCCGCGAACGAATTTTATATTCTCCGCCCGGAGAAATTCGTTTAAATTTCTACGGAATCCTAGCAATCACTTTGCGCGATAATAAATGAAAAAAAGTCTAGAATCTTCTCGATCAAACCTAGTGCGTTTCACGATTAAATTTATTTCATTTAATTTACTTATATATATGTGCAGCGGATGTCCTTTCTCGATAGAGGACTGAATGTATCCGTGATACGCCTCTCGTGTCGAGGAATTAGCAAAGCTCTGCCGCTAAAACGGAATGTAATCTTTGTAAGTAAGCGGTTAGCCGACTTACGAGCCACGAATATCACCGACCGGTGGTAGGTGTGTAGGGAGATTAGATAATTCGGTGGACCAATTTTCCTCTTTGCTCGCCGGTTCTCTCCTTTCCTTCCTCCGGTATTTAGCCAGGACGTCGATCGTGCTTGCGCAATAATGAAATTCTCTCCAAAAATAGCGGGCGAAACTTGCTTCCGTAGTTAACGGCGCAACGAATAATCGAAACCGGATATTTCCATCCGCGTGCTGCATTATTTAACGCGACCGCTCGATCGCGCGAGTCACGCAGAAATATTCCATTGTCTTTGAAAAAAAATTCGTCGGGCGTTTCTATCGTCGATTTTCGTGTCCAATTTTCTCTCGATTATTCCGAAAAGTTGGAATACTATTAACTCGTGAAAACTTTAAAAAGTTAATCGTTTCTTTCTCAAAATATACCGAAATATATAACTTTTCCTTAACTTAAACTTAAATCTCCAAAATCAAAATTCCCGTTATTAAGAAGAAAAATTCGCTGAAAATTGCAACTTTTATAAAATCATCTATCCACGACAATATTTCCTTTTCCTTTTACTTTCTTTCGAAATTGTTTCAATCGATGCTCGATATCGATGCTCTGATGAAATTTTCCCTTTAAATAGCTTAATGTCGTGTGTAGCGTATAATAATCTTGAATGGCGTGAAGATCGAACGATGCAATTAAACGGTTCTAAGATGGACGAGAGACGACACGCGCTGTTATTCAAAACCGTTTCCCGTGTCTCCATCAATCACGGACGTGGTGCATTATCACGGCCTATTAACAGCCTGTATTTCAACGCGACACAATACCACCGACGAAAGATGATATTGACACGCTAATTTCGAATCGGCGACTGATTGTTACCTCGCGGTCGTATTCAGCTTCTCCGCGGCGAGCGCTAGATTTTCATTGTTGCGCAAAATTGGAAAACGACCTCTCGATTTCAATTTATATTCACCTCGAAATCGGTGAACGTTCATTTCAACGTCGATCCATCGGAATATCGGTATCGGCGAAATCGTCGTAATTCGTAATCGTGTCTCGTCGTTGTGCGTTATTATTCCGTAAAACGGAAAACTCGAGTAAAAAGAGAAATTGTAATTCGAGAATCGTTCCCGTTTAAGATCTGTTTATCATTCGTAATACAAAAAGAAAAGAAAAAAGAATTTCAGGATCCACGGTTCTCGATTTTGTCAATACAAGTATACAGGTCACCAATCCTGATTAGATGTAAACTCGATGATTAATAGAGATCTCGATGTCGGGATAATAATTAAAGCGTGCACGACGAGCACACAAGCGAACGATCCCTTTTTGTAACGGGATGGAGAGTGTTTTTTGTTGGATCCATCTAGTTGTTTTTTCCGCTCTATTTTCTTTATCTTGATAGATTGTTTCTCGAACAATAGGGAGAATCTAATGGAAAAGCTTATCCTCGAAATTGATAACATTAACCGATAAAGAAATCGTTGGATCGTTATCCGACTAATGCGATTGCGAGAATTCGAGCTTAGATTTCGATTATCGCCGTACAAAAGTCTTGGGCGTGGTGCAAGCATCGCCGATTCGCTCCGCTTCTCTCCTTCCACACGCGCAAACACGCGAAAGCTTATTCACCGAAATGTGTGCACGAAATTGCAAACTCGGCGCTCGAGCAAACGCGGTTCGAAGAGAAAGATAAAGAAGAAGAGAAGAGAGAAACGGAAGGAGAAGAAACAAGGAGTAGGGAAAAGTTTCGGACGAAGGGGGGAGTACGGAGGGAAGAAAGAAAGGGGATTCGATTTGAGCGGAATCTCTTTTCAACCGGATACCGGAGAATGAGTGGATGGAGGGGAGCGTGGTGGATCTCTATCCGGTCTGTTTGTTACAGGAAAGAAGTTCTTCGCGGTGACGTTCATCGGCTCGATCTTTTGGATCGCGGCTTACTCGTACCTGATGGTCTGGTGGGCGAATGTCGCCGGCGACACGGTTCGCATTCCACCGGAAGTGATGGGCCTGACGTTCCTCGCCGCCGGCACCAGCATCCCAGATCTGATCACCAGCGTGATAGTCGCGCGGAAAGGATTCGGCGACATGGCCGTGTCGAGCTCGGTTGGCAGCAACATCTTCGACGTGACCGTTGGGTGAGCGTTGTACGACGTCGAATATTCGCCACGAGTCCCGTTTCTCCTTTGTGCGCCGCCTCCTTCTTTCCATATTCCTCCCAGGGAATGAAACTCGCACGGCCGGTGCAACGAATACGAATGGAATTCGTTGGAAACTGTGCTACTTGCATTTTTCCACCTTAGGGATGTTCCGCTTGAATTATTTATCGCGATCGCTCGCCCATATGGAGATTTGTGATAACGATAAGAGAAGCGTCGCTATCCCGATGGATAAGTCGAATCGAAAGACGTTTTCTCGCCTTTCTTCTTCGATCCATACTACCCTGTTTCCCTCGCAATCGGATGTAGGTCGGGGGGGGAGGGAGGTATAGATGTTTAGATCATAGCTGGTCATTTAGATTATACCTAGTTTTTATCGAGGTTATGGCAATTTTAATACGGGACGCTCGATTCGACGTTGATAGGAAAGGGAAGAAAATCTCTGGAAGAATCCAATCTTCCGTTTTTCGTTTCTAAAGACTGTTTCCTTTCGACGAGAAGATACCTCGATTTCGAGAATTATCAAAGATTCGACGAGAACGATTCGAATAAAAGTTAAACGCGAACGAATGAAAATATTAAATATTCTCTCTCCACGAAACGTTTCCGCTTTCGCACAAAGCCACGAGTTGAAACTTGACCGAGTCTATTTCATATTACGATTACGGGAATTTACATCATAGCCGAGAGAAAAAAGAGAGATGGGCGCGTTATTCTTCGGAAAGTGGTTAAGGCGAGGGTAATGAGATTACGTCACTTTGAGCCGGTGGAATCTCTCGTTAGCTCGCGTATTCATCGCGCGCGCCTCGACGATTCGTATTCGATCTCTCGTCCACGATTATTTCGAAATTTTCGTTTTCGCGATTCGAAGAGTTCGCTGTGATTGAAAGATCACGAAAGAATTAATTAAGTCGTTGATTTTTCTGCAGGAGATTATAGATTATAGGTCGAAGATCAACCGATATCGTCGAATTATATTTTTCATTCTTCCAAACGAAATCTCGACACGGAGGTTTTTCGTTTCGTACTATAATTTTCATTTCGTATTACAATTAATCAGGCTGATTTTTGTAAAGAATTATTGCTCGATGAGACGACCGACAACGCTTGCCTAATCGTATCCACTACGGTTTTTCATCGATTGTGCGCATATTTGCGCACCAAAGAAAGGAATCGTCGCCTGTATAAATTCTAGGTAAAATCTCGACGCACGGCGATTAAGAAGATTTTTCATTTTCGTGTGGCGGATAACACGCGAAACTTTTCTTAAGACTTTGGATCGATCGGGCTGCGGCCGAAAGGGGGTTCCATTCGATGAACGGAAATTACTGGACGTCGGGAACGATTACTCGATGAAAGGGGTTGAAGAAAATGGTCTTCTGACAGATTCGCCAATCGGCAACCTATTGGAAATATCGGAAACGTGTGCACGGCCACAATCAATTTAATTGGATAATATGGATAGCCGATGGGGGGCTTTCGGCTTTAGCTTGGTTAAATCGAATCTTTCCATCGTTGCTATTAGTAAGAAAACCCTCTTCGCTTTGAATGTTTGTTTAAAAAAAAAAAAAAAAAAAAAAAAATCTCGAACGACCTAATTATCCGTGCCAAAACGGACGATCTTAAAAAAAAAAAAAAAAAATATCTCGAGACTATCGTGCAAGCGACGATAAAAATTAAAACCAACGTTTGCCATTTAATAGAACTAACGTAATTCCTATAAACTTTTTATATACGCGACAACTTTTGTTCTATAGACGTTATATCCGTCCATTCTTCGTTCAACAAACAAGCAAGATATTGTACGCGATAAACGAAGCGAGGTTAATTTGCATTTATTGCCGTTCCATAAAGAAAAAAACGTAGGTATCTTGGAAGATGAATAACATCATTGAACGGAAGATCCGAGTAAGCGATTTTTAATACGTTTACAATCCTCTCGAAATGGGAGGAGGAAACTGTATATCGGCAATTGTTGAGAAACAAAAAAAGAAAAAAGAAAAGAATCGTCCTTCGAACTTGGAAAATACATCTTTCTTCTATGCCGCGTTATCGCAAAAGGGATTTAAGTATCCATTATTCCAGGCTGGGCTAAATGACATTCAAATTCGAGATGATTAAATTATAAAGTTTCGAAACTTGGGGGATGAAGTTCGACGAAGTATCTCGAATTCTTCAAAACTGTTCACAATCTGCCGTGATTTTGAAAATTCTTCTCCATTGAAATACATACATATATATATATATGTATTTTGTTTGCTTCCGATTCGAAGTGGATTCATGAATTGTTGAAAAACTCGCAAGGGGATAGAACGGTCGTTATCTAGTTATTATACGAACAGGATTCGAACGTATAAATTGGAATTTCACCGATGATCAAACGGAGGCAAGAGAAGGGAAGAGGTGGAATTGGTCGTTGCGCCAACCTATTGAGGTATTCTCGCTATTTCCCTGTAATAGCGTTCGCCGTTCTCCATTCGTATCTTCGTAACCCCTTTTCAACGCATCCTTTCTATTATTATTATACATCGTTGGCGCGTGAAATAGTAGAGATGCTATGCCAGACGCGACTCATCATCGTTCGATCAACACCGCGTCCGATCCCCTCCCTTTTTTTTCTTTTTTTCGCTCGATGAAAGAATAGACTTTCTTTGCTGGCAAATATTCTCCCTCGATCACGACGATACGTTTTCTTCGACGAAAAAGCAGAGAGAAAAGAAATAAGAAGTTAATGCTCTGGTATACTACGGAGAAGAGGCTGTGCGAACCAAGTCGTTGGGGGAGTAATCGAGTTTAATTAATTTAATCGTTTTAAATTAGTTAGACGCGCCGTGATAAATTTCACCTTCGAAAGTAGAAAATATTTTTCTCGAAAGTGTGACGATGGATGGGGGATCCAAGGGGAGGGGGGGAGAAATATCTTTAACATATTTCCGACCGAAATTTGAATCGATGCGAGGGATAATGGTCTGAGGCGACAATAACGTCGTCAGAAGGGATTATGCGGTGAGAGGATACGCCAACAATAAACGCAAACAGAGTTTCGTGGCAGAATTTTTCCCTGACGTGAACCAAATAACCAGTCTCACACACACCGCCCCCTCCCTTTTTCCAATCCCCTCGAGCGGTTCTGGTGTTCGCTGATGGGGGAGGGGAGCGCGTATGCGCGCGGGCAGACGCGACAGTTTATACGACTCGAATCGAGATCAATTCGCCGCCGCGATTTCGCCGAAACGTGGACTCTTGAACGCGTACACACCCACGTTCGCGCTCTGTTTGACGCGCACGCATGTGCACGTACACGCTACGTGTGCACGCACGATTTCCCGGCCAAGATGTGTTCGGGGTTGGAGTCGATCGATCGAAGATCGATTCGCTCGCACGCATTCGGTCGTTGCAGAGATGCCAGCTGGCACGTTGCCCGAGAAGAGAGAAAAGGGGGGAGAACGTTTGTGCACCGCGTATTCGGGCGTAGCTGCCACTCTCAGGATGGAAAAGGCGCACACATATATCGGGAAAGGCGCGATCGTGGCTCGAAGATTACGAATTAGAGGCGGTGAAAATAATGGTCGATCGAATAAGATTTATCGCGAATTCTTGCCGCGTTCCAGTTTTTCCTTTAATATTCTGTGTGCTCGTGGTTGGATAAGGGATGGAAGGGGGGAGAGGTCGCGAATAAACTGACAACCGACAGGATATATAAAGAAAAGTCGACGTCGCGTTGAATCCTTTGGTCGCGAATGACGTATGCACGGAATGTTTCGAAATCTTCTTTTTTTTTTTTTTTCCGAGCGAAAAGTTTCAATTCGCTGCAACGTCAAGTGGAAAGAGGTCACGGGCCACTTGATCGTAAACAGTTCTCTCTGTGAAATGTACGAAATATATAAAAGTGGTAAATCGAAGAGAATGCGTAATCATAATCGAATCAAGATATTTTTTATGACGAGAAATAATCGAACGTTTTTTCCTTGATAAAATGAAATGGAATTAACAGATATGGAACAATAGAACTCCGTTTATGTGAACTTGAATGAGAGGGGAGGGGGACAAGCATATAAGAAGAATGTCATAGGATAGGATAGGATTCTATCCGATTCTTTTCTTTTATCGATTGTGATTTTTCGTTCGACAAGAGTTTGATTGCCATTCATACGAGAAGCTTCGAACAAAACGTATACAATTATTAGAGAATTTTTACAAATAATTTTGCAACCACGATTTATCGTTTATCGTTGAACGAATTAATCCTTTGTTTAATTTTCTAGACAGGGACAATAAGAAGTCGATGAAGCGTGAAAATTTCGTTCGTATAAACGGAGTTGGACCGTGATGAAATTCGGCTCGATTTTCGGTTGTATTTCTGCCCCCAGGCTTCCGGTACCGTGGCTGCTGTACGGCTTGATCTACGGAAGGCCCGTGGAAGTGAACTCGGTGGGGATGGTGTGCAGCATAGCGATCCTATTCTGCATGCTGCTGTTCGTCATCTTGAGCATCGCCTGTTTCAAGTGGCGGATGAACAAGGGCCTCGGGTTCACCATGTTCCTCCTCTACTTCGTCTTCGTCGCCGTCTCGCTGATGTTCGAGTACGAGTTCCTGGTCTGCCCGGTCTAGGAACGAGGAGCAACCGAGCAAGGTAGAGGTCCAACGAGGACGGTAGATGGACGCACATTTACGGGTCTCGTCATCGTCATTATCATCGTCGTCGGCGAGTGGTCCACGGCCGATGAGAGAAATCTTCCTCGAGCGCCGCATCGATCGAAAAGAGGAAAGAGAAAGACACGATAACAGCCTTCCCGAAATAATTATCGAAAACAGTGTTGATGCACCGCATCCCCCTTCCCTCGTTCCCTCAGAATCTCGTTAATCACCTCCCAAAACGGTTAAACGGTTAACACGTTACCCCAGGTTACGAAGCGTTTTTGTTCTAGTCGAGATACGTGTACATATTGTATAAACCTTGAAATACCTGAAACAAAATACTCGTCTCGTTAAGAATTCCAGCGACCTCCTGTTCGATGGAACAGTCGTTGCTGAAACGCAGCGAGCGTGTCTCTCGATCGTGCCAACGATTGCGCGAAGTAATATCGACTTTATATAATATATCATAGAGAGCGAGAGCGAAAGCGAGAGCGAAAGAGAGAGAGAGAGAGAGAGAGAGAGAGAGAGAGAGAGAGAGAGAGACAGTTGCACCACTTTATTCCTCCTTTTAATCTTTTCTTATTCCCTCTTCTTCTTCTACTATTACTATTGTTACTACTACTATTACTACTATTACTACTACTATTACTACTACTATTACTACTACTATTACTACTATTACTACTACTATTACTACTATTACTACTACTATTACTACTCTTTCTCTTTTTTCTTATTCTTCTTCCTGTATTTCTACTCGTACGAAAAACTACCACCTCGTTTCTCTTACGACATTTATCCTAGATGTAGAATCTCTATTCAGACAATTCGCTCGTCGACGCCACTCGTTAGGTTCCCGCGTACGCTCGAAGCTTGACGCGCCGATATCTCGAAACACTATCTCCTTTTCCAACGCGAGTTTCTCGTCGAGAATCGTCGAATTCGCGACCAGATTTACACCTACGTCCATCTGATCAAGAAGGAAGGGATATTCTTCGTAGATATGCTTCGATTCGTGACTTTCCAAGTGGCGTTAGTCGAACTGCCAAATCGTTCCACGAAGGAAACAATGAATTTGTTATCGTGTAAAATAATATATATATATATAAATAATTTTCGATCGCGATTTACGATCGTTTGGCACGATTCCATTGCTGGCGGGGTAAACGATCGACGATTCCTCGTTGGGCAATGGACGGGCTGACCGCTCGCTGATTTCTCTCTCTAAAAAAAGCAACATTCTCTTTTCGCCTATAATCGTAGAATATAGCCAATCTACTGTGTCGTGTTCGCAAAATCTGCACGGATGCGATTTCTGACGGTCGACGCTTCGTTTTCGAGTCGGGAAAATGTGCGAGGCCAATCAAGATTCTCCTTCTTCGACGCTTTTTTCCAATTTTCGAACAAACAAAAAAAAAAAGGAGAAGGATCGAAACGACGTCGTGAGATTAAATTAATTAATCGATAATTCAGGGACGAAACGACGAACGTTTCGATTTTGATCGGTAGCGCGCGTGATACCTCGATACACCGTTGTTACGCCGTTTTTATCCGCGAAACATTGACGTTGTCCAAGAAACAAGAAAAAAAAAAAAAAAAAAAAAAAGAAAATAAACGAACTGCGGCTCCACCGATCGATCAGATCGAACGTGGCATGGTTTTTTTTGACCGATTGGAAACGAATTCGTCGATTGCCAAAGGTGCGCTCCATTCCTGCACGCCGAGAACGGAAGCGGCGCCGATTCGGATCGCGAATCACGGAAACGATGGCGGTCGAATCGATCCTTTCAACGCGGATACGAAATTTCTCGTCTGATTGTATAAAAAATAGAAGAACGCCTTTAAGAGCTTCCCGAGCGAGCTGTGGTAATTTCGAAAGAAGCAAGAGAACAGAAGAACCGCCCTCGTTTCGACGAACGAGCGTTCGTTTTTCGCCGAGGATACGCGGCTCCGGTTCCGGGCGTGCCCGTTTTTAAACTTCGATTACTAACTAAAACTATCGAGCAAATATAATCTACGTAAGAGGCACGAGGAGAGATCGAACCTTCCTAAAATCGCGTAGCGAAATTAAAAAAAGGAAAATTGTTGGAGGGAACGCGGTGCAGCCGGCTCGGCTTCGTTCCTCGAATCGAACACCCGCGACGCTTGCCTCTGCACCTTCTATTTGATGGTATTCGCCAAAACGATCGACGAGAGTAACTGCACACCGTTCTTTCTAGCGTGGAAGAGTAACGCTGGCAACGATCACGCGAGGAACGAGAGAATGGAGAGATTCGAGCTAGGAATACGAGAAGCCGAAGAGGACGAAGAGACTTTTTGATTACGTACATATACAATATAGATAGATATATATATATATATGTATACGTGAGAGAAGGAAGTTTCGTGATCTCGAGAGCGATTCTCACTAAGCTATTTTTCACTAAACAAACAATTCTTTCGAGTTTTCGACGCCACGCTATGCCACGCTATGGTGATATCGTTAGACGATGTTAAATAATTATATTATTATATATCGTTGTTACATGTACACGCGAGCGGAGAAACAGAGGAGTACGAGAGAGCGAGCGAGAGATGGAGCGAGAAAGAGAGAGACGTGTACAGAGGATAATAAGCGCGAATAATAAGTGTGTGAATGAAATGAGATATGAAAGAGTGAAAGGGGGGAGGGAGGGAGGGTGAATGTGGCAGAGAGATAGAAGCGAAGAAGAAGAGAAAAACTTTTTAATTCGTGTTAACAGATTCTGTATTATATAAAAATGTTTCAAAGTACCGTTTTGACCGCGTAGATTGTAACAAATAGTTATAACGTGATACCGACTAAGTTAGGAATATCGAAAAAAAAAAAAAATAATAAAAAATAAAAAAATAAAAAGAAGAAAAGCGGAGAAGAAATGGGAATAATAATCGCAGCGTGATTGCTGCGCGACGAGACGATTAGAAAGAGCGACGTATGTATCCGGAACCGCCTGAACGCCTAACAGCGGCCTAGCTTTTTACTAAAGAAGAAAAAACAGGAAAACATAAAAAAAAAAAAAGAAGAAATACTCGCAAAAAAGCTGACGCAAAGAATCAAATCGTAACGAGGAGAGACCAGAAATTCACTTGGGATGAAACGGAGAAGAAAAGAAGAAGAGGAACAAAGAAAAAAGAAAGAAAGAAAGAATAGAGGAAAACAAGAGGAACTCAAGGGGAACTCAACCGATTCGGTAACGAAATTAAACGAGAAATTTCACTCTTCGCGCATACTTCAAACGTTGTCACACTTTTGTATACTCTCGACTCGAAACTAAAAAAGAGGAAGGAAAAGAGGAATCGTGGAACGGTTCTCGAGCAGCTTCGCGTTCCAAGAAAAACGAAACATCGTGTGTTTGCACCCCGTTCTCTCTACGAGTCGTCCTTGTTCTTAAACTCTTTAGCCGCTGCTAACACACGTCTTACCTATCGTTCTCGCTCTTCTTGCTGCACTCGCGAAGAAAACGCCGTTTCACATCTCTAGCATCGAATTAACCTTACGCTTCTAATATTATTATGGTAATTCCACGTTGATCCGTGGCGATCGGTCGTGGTAATCGAGGCTCTCGAGAATTTGTCGCGCGAGAAGAGGAAGAAGAGGAAGAACAGCGAAGATCATCGCCGATCGTTGCGTCGCGTCTAATTGTCACCCGTTCGCCTTATCGTCTACCGATACTACCGATACTTCAACGAGGAAAGAAACAGACGTGGTTTCGGATTGATTCGTGAAAGTAAAATTGAGATTCGCGAGAGGGAAGAAAAGCGTGTATAAACGAAAGAGAGAGAGAGAGAGAGAGAGAGAGAGAGAGAGAGAGAGAGAGAGACGGAAAGAACAATGGAAGAGTGAATGCAGCGGCTTCTCACGAGACGATTTGACACGAAGGAGCGAGCAACGTTAAAGCGCGTAGATTATTATAAAACGAACGAAAGCAGGAGAGGAAACCTTTAGCGCGAAGTAGCCGATAGAATGTAGCATTTCTTAATAGTTTCGCAAACGATTATGAGAAGCAAGTAGCGAAAGATGCACAATACGATCTTCCCGAAGTACCGATCACTGATTAACAAAACGATTAAAAGGAACAAAAAGATTAAAAAAAAAATGATAAAAAAGAAAGAGGAGAAAACAAGAGATACACAGGTGGAGACAAGTGACGGAAGTAAAAAAAGAAACAAAAAAACGGCGGCGCCTCTTTTTTGCAATTTAGCATTTTTAGTACCACGCCGAAGAAAAGAGCGAGAGAGAGAGAGAGAGAGAGAGAGAGAGAGAGAGAGAGAGTGTGCTTGCGCGAGAGAGAATGAGAGAAAGAAAGAGAGAAAGAGAGAGAAAGAAATTCCGTGTAGCTTCAATTATTATAAACGTTTTCAATCAAACATTTGTTATCGTAGAGTATACTGATATCGTAACGATCGATTATTAATTCATACGTCGAAACATAGAAAAAAATCGCGCGCTACCAACAGGTTCAACGCCAAGAGACGACGTTTGGTCATCACAGAAGCGAATTGACCTGCGTTCAGTACGGGTGTGGCCGAGGCCGCGAACAAAATAAGGCAATTCCTCGAGCTTTCGATCTTCCTCTCGAACCAATTCCTCTTGCACTCGATCATCTATACGAAGAAAGGAGTATTCGACGAGAAAATTGTTCGTCGTCGAGACGAAACGAAAGTTCCTGAGTTCAAGAGGTAAGAGATTTAATCGCGAATCGTCGGATAACAAAAAAAGAAAAAAAAAAAAAAAGTATTTTTCTCGAAGAAATTTTTCGTTTCGAAATCGAAATCGTGTATCGCAATCGTGGTAGAGATATAGTTGAAGACGAGTATTGTTGCGAGAAAAGAAGGGTAAACGATAAACGAGGGAGAGTTCGTTAAGGTTATTCTCGTTGAAACGAAAACGGATGAACGGGAAATCGCGTGATAAGGCGAAGGTCGAGAGAAATGCTCGAAGCTCGTGGTATTATCACGCTCGTAATTTGTACTTTATAATACTTTAGGATAAACATCGTTGAGGGTTGAAAGGGGACATCGAGTTTCAATTCTAATCTCTGAACTTTCGACGCGCGTCTCGCGACGAGACGTAACGGGACACACGTCGTTGCGGCCGATTCTATATATTTAACGGCTCGAAATTCATTTTTATATATTAAAAAAAAAAAAAAAAAGAAAAATAATGAAAAAAAAATATATATATATATACGCGTATGTAAGAACGATCGTTCAAGTCGAATCTTGCGTTGTCGAAAATATCGCGTATGGTACCAATGCCAGTATCGACAGACTATCGTTTGTAGCGAATTACGGTTCAAAATTTCTTATTTTTCTTTCGCCGTTCGAAACGCGTTTATATCTAAGCTGGTGGAAAGGTTCTTTTCGTTCGAGCGATGAAAACAGGAAACCGAGGAAGGATCTTATCGAAATATATTTTACGACCCAGTTCGTTTCAACACGATCGTCATCACGATTGCCCTAATTTTTCTTCCCCTTTTCGTTCTTTTTTCGTCTTTTTTATTATTTTATTTTAAACACGTCAATGAAAATTCGTTTTTCGTTAGTTGTTCATTCACGCGACGACTCGGATCATAGGATCATAGGACGTTTTTTATCCATTCAAAATAATCGTAAAATTTTGTATTTGATTTTTTCAAATTATCATTCTTGGACTATACGCGAATGAAATGACGAGAGAATCTTATTTTGCCAAATAATCGAATTGATGGATCGAACGAATTCGCGCGTGATATGTCAACTAGTTTTGGACTTTGATAGTCACGAGGAAAATATGATTCCGTGATACGAGTCAAAGAAATATGAAACTTGTTTGTTTCTCTTCTGATACGACAAGATAAATGTTTATTCTCCCTGTACGTCACACGATCGTGTTGATAATATTGTTTTTTCATTCGAATAACGTTAATTGTGATTGTTATTATATGTCTAGAAAAAAAAAAGAGAAAGAAAAAATATCAGGAAAAATGAGAAAGAGAGAAAGAGGAGGATAGAAAACGACAGCGTCAGCACGAATCAGTATATATGAGAGAGCGAGAAAGATTGAGAGCTTGAGTGTATGTACATACAAGTGTGAATGAGTGAGAGTGCTAGAAAATGGGGGGAAAGGGGATGGAGGAAACGGAAGAGAGAAAAGAAATTTCGCTTATAAAGGCTTAACGATCCAAAAAAAAAAAAAAAAGAAAAAACTATTCTCTTGGCAATGACAAAGCGTGAACGCACATATCAAAGAGAAGGAGATGTTGACGATTTAATAAAAAAAATATAACTAAAATATATATATTAGCGGTTATTATTAGAGATTTAAGATGTAAGATACTTAGGAAAATTATAAAAAGAAAAAAACAAAAGGATAAAAGCGTTACAAAGTTTCTATATATATATATAGATATATATATATATATCTATCTATATATATATATATATACGATTAAAGAATTATATTAAATACGTATTATATGTATGTATATATACATATATAATACATATATATATATATATCGTTTTCGGATAATGAATAAACGATTCAATAGATCGATTATTGGACACGCACTGATAGTCGCACGCGTGCACACACCCACACACGCACACCGCACTATGTATACTATAAGAGACGTGTGTGTGCGCGTGCGAAGGTTGCACGCGTGAAAGATGGCAAACAATTATCGATCTTCGATGTGTATATCACGTCTTTTGTGATTAGTTGCATGCAACAGACAGGTGTTTCTCTTGCAACGTGCGCGCACGCGTGTACAGATATGTATATATATATATATATATATACATACATATGTGTATATATACGTGTCATCTCTTTGTTCCAGTTCTTTTTCGCGTATGTATATATATATATGTATATATATACATGTACATATATACATACATATACATTATATTTTATGATTGTCATTGTTAAATTCGTCGCATGACATAGGGTTTTACCCCCGTCCATCGCCGCAGTAGTAGATGTATTGGATACGACGTAATTGAAAAATCCGGATTTTACGAGATAAACGAGAAGACGAATGAACCTAGGTTACCGCAGAAACTTAGATAAACAAAAAAAAAAAAAAGAATGGATAAAATATAAATAATTATACTATTATACATACATTATCTACATATACAGGCGCATATAAATATGTAAAGGTCTAACGTTGTATACGTATACGGATGAGAGAGTCCAAGGAATAGAATGAATTTATTACGGTAACGCTTTCTTTCGCTCGTGCGTACGAATATATGACATTGTCGCTCTTCTATTAACCCTTTCTCTGCCCTCGAATATTCGTTCCACGCGCGTGATATATATATATATATATATATATATATATATATATTTCCGCGCTCCAATCCTTTTGGATACAGCTTTTACATTTCAAAGTGATGTAAAATGGTGATCACTTTCTCGTTACAACGGGAGTTAATTGAATAATCGTGAAACGTATCGCGATCCTTTGCCCCAAAGATCTCAAGGGCCGGCGATCAACAATCTCATTACTTCTTTGTTACACGTTGCACGGTGAACAGAGTATTTTTATGAAACTCCCACTAGATTATCTATCAAATTATTTCAAAGTTAAATTATTTTTAAATTATTGTTCAAGAAAAAATTATTGTTGTATGTCGATATTGTTGTTTATCTATTATTAGAGAGAAGAAGGAAATTTTGTTTTAAAAGAAAAGCGTGGAGTTGGAGAACGACGACAGTATTAGGGTTAAATTGGAACGTACAAGGGTCGATTCTGTTTCTCACGGATATTTAAGATATATGCGATTAGACGAAATCAGCCTAGTACGTATATACATACATATACATATATATTACACACTCCCACACATACACTCGAGTATACAACAGACAAAAAAAAATATATATATATATATACATATGTATAAATATAAATATTATGAATTTTACTACGGATTGCAGTGTGCATATACAATTTGATCGAGAAACAACGAGGTCTCGATAAGCGATTTGACGATTTTTGTGATACCTGTCAAATATGTAAACGGCAAATCGATCTTCTCGATAGACGACCACGCTTTTCGTTTGTCTCAGTCATGGTGTAATTTCGTACGGACGCCTGTACAAGCGTATTTTCAACGGAGACAAGACAAATGCTGCACCAACGACCATGTTATTTACACCTCACGCAGGATGATTTTCGGCTTATATCTAGAGAAATCGCTGATCGCGTGCGAGTTGAACGTTAACGAGGATTAAATGCAAGATAAAAAAAGAAAAAAAGAAAAAAATGAGTACAATGAAATCTCGCAAAAAAAAAAAAGAAAAAAAAAGAAAAAAAAAAGAAAGAATTCATAAATAAAAATATAACCGGATGATGTTAAAGTATAAATGTCGCGTTGGAATCAAATTGTTGGCGAACGAGCGTCCAGGATTGACAATTGAACACACAAATCGATTATATCGTCCTCTTTTCTTTTGTCTCGTAAGAAGATATTTCATGAATTATTTTTACGGAAATATGAAAACCTGTTGTAAAAATTTTGAAGAATTGGAAAAAGATCAACCACCTACATGTTATTATTTGTTGAATTTTAATTTTAAAAAAACTGTGTCGTTCGTTGCATGCTCGTTCAAAATTAGTGATCGAATATCGAAGATCAATCGGACGTTTGACGTTCGTTCGACATAGCAGTTCCATCGCGACCGATATCGCGTGCAATAAAATAAAATATGTAAACAATATATTAATATCATTATATACAACATTTTTACGGCATATACGAATACGATGTAGAGAAAAACAGGTGAAACAAGTTTAGGATAAATATTACTTGTTGTTGTCTACCATAGCGTTGTAGTTATATACAATACAGGTAGAAAATTATAGGCAAGCCGAAGCGAATGTATGAAAGAACAAATGCGAGAGTGTAACGAAAGTGAGAGAGGGAGAAAAAGAGAGAGAGAGAAAAAACGCATGTGAGAAAACATGAGCGAGAGAGAGAGAGAGAGAGAGAGAGAGAGAGAGAGAGAGAGAGAGAGAGAGAAGAAAATTTGATGCAATTGACAAGCGTACATGTTATTCTTACATAATACAACTATATATATTCACATATATATGTATTGTACATATATCTATGTGTGTGTATATATATATATACATACATACGAGGAAGCTAGTTATTTAAAAGCAACAACAACCAACAGAAAAAAAATCAATGATTAATATTATATACAGAAATCTATACATACAAACTTTAAAGAACGTGTGCCTATGTGCGCACGTGCGTACGCGCGCGTACGTGCGGACACTCGACAACCCCAAATCCACCCGATTCTTACTTCCTACTCGATCAACTATTCTGCAGCCTCTCTCTTCTTTCTCAATTCTGACATCCATCCATCCATCCATCCCTTCTCTCTGTCCCCTTTCATTCCCATCCATCCACCCATCCATGCATCCATCCATCCATTCATCCACCCATCCATGCATCCATCCATCCATCCTTCCCTTAACCTCTCTGACCATTTCATCCTATCGCTCTTTTTCTCTCTTTCTATCTCTCTGTATCTCCCTCCATTCTATTTCACACGCACTTGCGCACATATCCATGACGCATTATCGTAGCCGTGTTGTGTAGGGAATGTCTTTAATGAATAAGATACGATTTCTCATGTTACATGTTATAAAAAAAAAAAAAAAGAAGCAGCAAAAGTAATTCAAAAAAAAAAAAAAATAATAATAATAATAAAATAATAACGAGACAAATCTCTTCTCCGGTCAGTTGCAGGATCGCTCGAACGTTGTCGAATCAATAACCCTGTGGACGGTTTCGCGTTGTATAAAATAGAAAAGAATAATAAAATAAAATAAAATAAAATATCAAGCACAGAAAGAAAAAATACATTAAAGAAAAGTGGAAACAAAACAAAGAAAGACGACTTGAAAGAAAAGGCGAAGGGAACTTTCGTTGTACACATACATTCTGTACATTACAATGTTGTTCGTATTCATTATTATTGTTATTATTATTATCGCTACGATTATTATAATTATTACTATTATTGCTACAGATATGTGTATATATGTATACATGTATATGCAGTGTGTATATACATATAGACACGTATTACGCGTTTTACACGTGTTTTGCCAGCCGCGGTGTTCCTTTATTCGTGGCTCAACTTTTTTCTCTCTTTCCACCCAACCCGTTTGCTGTGCCAGAACCAAAGATCGTGCTTGTCTCGTCATGAAAAAATGTGCGAGTCGATTAATAAACCAGTCGAAATATTACAAAAATATTATTGAAAATGCGATAAAAAATAGGTTGACGCGTTCAATCGTTTATCATCCCTTGCTTCTATTTGTCTCACTTAAGAATTAAAGATTTTTTTCTTGAAAAAGAATTACAAGGAATTAAAATATTGTTGTTTCATTTTATGTTGGGACGATCTTCAAAATGTTCGATATTCTATTATAATATTCGTTTGAGGCACCAACCTATAAGAGTATGCATTTCTCCAGAGAAATGCTATCACGCAAAAATGCATTTATCTTTAGAATTTGAAATTTGAAAGCTTTAAAGTTGCTTTCCATTGGTAAAGTTCCATCGCTACGATTATGTCATTTTCCTTGTCAATTGAACAAAATTTAACACTTCGTATTTTGATCTTTTTAAAATTCATTTCACCTTGTTTTTCACGTACAAATTGGACGATGAAAAATTGATGAACATATATATTCTTTTATTTCGCTTTCCAATTGGTCGAGTCAGAATTGTTGAAAAAAAATTATTTTCCAAAAATAAATCAAGAATATTGGAAAAAATTAAATTGAGGACGCAATTTCGATCAACCCGCTTGAGTATTAGTTTAAATTGAAAAAAGAATAAATAATATTCTACAATATAATATGTATTACATTGCTTAAAAAATAAAAGACATCTTGTTATCAGGATGACCGCGATCGAAGCGTCAGCTCATGAATTGAAAAAGAGAAAAAAGAGAGAAAGAGAGACGAGAGGATGCACGATTCGCGAACAATGGATCGGATATGCGGGTCAACGATGCCAGCCAACGTTGTGCCCAATTTTTCCTTATACTTAACTTTGACCGAGAGAGTCCTCACGGCACGGCGTAGATGGAAAAGTCGGGCGGTGGGTTATCGATCATTAAGAACCAGATATATATGCATTATTCCGTACCAAGTACGGCTAGAGCTATCGAGTAATTTAATATAGAATTAAAACAGTCAACTGTATCGCGATTAACGCGCGCGCGCGCGCGCGGAGCACGAACGAAGAAAGGCCTGCATCGACTATCTTTCCTCCACACTTTTAACCTGATTTCCCGTTCCTTCCGAAAAAAAATCCAATTCCCGTTATTCTAATATTCCTGCCTCCCTCTAACCCTCAACAAAAACAAAACAACATATTGTAATCTATTGTAGATTGTTGTAGATAAATTATACGGTTTGACCGTACATTGTTACTTTTTGTCGACAATATAAAATACACAGATATATAAGTAATTAACGTCTCGTTCCAGTTATTTTATTATTGTTTGTTATCTGTACACCTTATAATGACGAAATTATGGGAAAGGAAGAAAAATTTCTATTCAATGATTTCAACATTTTGTTAAATTATTTTTAATTGTTATCTAATAAAAAATAAAAAAATTATACAGGAGAATGAAATAAACGAACTCCGTAATCCAAATATCGCATTTCGATATAAGAAATTATTATTTACAATTTTTGGCAATTTGTTTAAAAAAATTAATGGGTAATAGATGGCATACTGGGTGAACCCACCACATCTATTATGTCTGCTTTAACTTCAGGTTCTGTTTTTGGTAACAAGGCAGGTGGTATCGTTAATGTCTGAAAATTTGATTAAATTTATATTATTTCTCAGAAAAATTGAAATTTATTATTTAAATAATGTACCTTTCCAGGTGCTAAAGCTTCATATTGATGCCTCAATGATTGCAATTCATAATCGCATGTCGATAATGCACTTCGTAGTTCGTAGTGCAAAACGATATCACTTCTTAATTCATTAAATTGTTGACATATTTGCTCAGTAGGTGGTGGATTTAATTCTTTAAGAAAATCGTATATATAAAATCAAATCAAGAAAAATGAAATAAAAAATAAATTGCATATTTGACGATTATACCTATTCGTAGTTCGTTGAGCATTTGTTCAATACCCTTCATTTTTTTTTGACCTAAACTACTCGGCAACTTAATTCGTTGAGAACGAAGAGAAACACCGCTATTTTTAAAATCTGGAAATTTAATTCCAGCTGATTCCACTGTCTAAAAATTTTAATTTATATTAATACATTTTTGCAAAATTATATAATTCAATATATATAATTCAATATCTCTAATATAATACAAAAATATAATTATGATTATTACATGAGAGGTATCTGCTTTGTTTGGTCTATTTCGAGCAGAAGCTCCAGTCTTCTTTGCTGGTTTTCTTTCATTCTTTCTTGGATCAGCTTGATGATCAGCAGCTGTTATTAATTTTTGCAAATCTTGAGTTTTTCTATCTCTCTCCTTCTTTCTTTGTTCAATTTTTCTTAATTCAGTTAATAACATTTGCTCTTCTTCTACCTGTTCTGGTGTTCTTTCAAATAATTTTTTTAACTGCTCTTTCCTACGTTTTTCGTGTTCAGCATCAAATATATAAACTTTATCAGTGTGAGATTTTGCTTTTGTCAAAGCTGCACATACTTGATAATATCTAAACAATAAAATATACAAATATACAAAAAATAGAAAATGAAAAGTTTGAAATAATTATCTACCTTTCTTTTAAATCTTCTACAGATCTTGCAGGAAATTTTGTGCAATCCCATCTATCTTTGATTATGATAAACCTTAGATCGAACCTCCTACACAAATCAAACAAATGATCGGTTTCTGCTCTTGTCCAACCATTTGTAACCAAATGCTGAACATATTCTGCATTGGTATATGTTGGAATAGGAACCTTTTTATTAAACTTAGCAAAAGGATATTCTTTTCCAGCATCTGCAACTCGTCTCCAATGGTGAAAAACAGCACCATCTGTTCTAGCCGGATTAGTGAATGGTGTCCATTTCCATGGTCTAACTTTTTTCATACCAAGTTTAGCTCTAACTTGTTTGTATCCTTTTGCAGTATCCGTTGGAAATAACGGTGGTACATCATTATTATCCTTACAGAGCAATGCAAAGACTTCACGATGCATGCCTTCTGGTCTCTTTGGCACTTTATATTCATATTTTTTACGATTTTTTTTATCACTGCCTATAATTGATTCTTTTGTAAGCTCGCTAGTAGTAGGTACCTCGATGTCTAATATATCTCGTACATCTGCCATGCTTTCGAGTTTTGATAAACTTTTGTCCTTCCTGTAATTAGACATTTTATTTTAAGGTTAACACAAAACATTCGATAAATATATTGTTATATAGTGAATTTATGAAATACAAAATTTATAATGATATATAAAAAATAAAATAGTTTCTTTATTATACATACATTGTTAAATATTTGTCCTTTTGTCATTCACACAATCGAATTTAATCAAAACTCTATTTATTTTCACAGTTTTATAAGACACACTAACTGAGTAACGTCGTACAATATTTATGAATAATTCCGCTAGAGGGGAGTTGAGTAAATAAAATCTTATCTTTAATATTACAAAAATAAATAAAATTAAAAATATATATTATTATATATATAAAATTATATAATTATTAAACAATAGAAGATACAATAAAATTTATTATGTAAATTAAATTAATTAAATATGAGTAATTGAAATATTATTTATAATTTGATGAAATATTAATGATTTAAAAAGGATAATTAGATAATAAAATTAAACATTATATAATAATAAACATTTTATGATTATGAAAGTCTCTATTTAATGATTTATGTATGTACATATCACATTACAATTCAGTTCTTTGAAAAGTGATAAATAAAATTCTCATATTTTATTTAAATATTACTATTTGACTGAATAACTAATATACATATATATAAAACTAATATTGAAATTATAAATTTTTTCTCCTTTTTTTATATACAATATGATTGTTTTTAAATCTATTTAAATATATAATGATCCATCTGCTGGACCTAAATATCTCATAGAAATAAGCATTACATCAATTAATGTCCATACTCCAAGTCCTCCAAAACTAAATAATTTACCAATTCCTTCTTGCCAATGACCCAAATAGAATCTGTAATACATATTTAAAATATGAATCATTTTTATTCAACATTCAATTCACCAAATATATAACATACCGATCAGCTCCAAAGCCTCCTAATGTGATGCTTAAAATTAAAGCAGTAGACCAACGATATCCCACAGTCCAATTGCATAATAAATTTTTCATAAATTTACGTCTTCCTAGACATAATATATCACCATTTACTGTACAATTTGTTCTATAATATTGTCGTGGAGAAGCAACAGAACTACAAGAATTTTTTTGATGGCATTCATGCTCCCAATGTTCTGTTTGATAACAGTAACGACATATATATTTCTTTTGAAAAGATTGCTCACCCTTGAAATTTAATATATTAAATAATATAAAAATATATGACATGTATAATAATATATAATATTGTATAACTTACAACACAATCAATATGTTCTAGAACAGAACAATTAGCAACATATACAGCTCCATATACACAATTAGGATCTAAATTACATTTTATACAATCTCCACTTAATTGTGAACAAGTAATACCACTTGGACATAATCTTGAAATTTCTTCCTATTGATATTATAATTATTTAATTTATAGTTATTTAAATATATTTTTTTTTGAATAAAAATATTGTTATTTTATAAAAACAATTTAATTTTTATACTACTACCTTTGTACTACTATATGCTGGTGTAGAGTTTACATTAGCTTCTCTTTGTGCATATTTAATTGCAGTTTCTGTAATCAAAGTATCATTAGAAATATTTTGTGTAAATATTTAAACGAACTTAATATACAATTTACCATAACCCATATGAGCCTGTTTGACAGTAGTCGAAAAAATCGCCAGAAGAATAAAAATCACATTTCTCGAATTAATTCGAACAATATTCATTATGAATATTGTTTAATTAATTGAATTGATTCACACGTACACAAAAATTCAATAATATTTTATTTATTTATGTATAGAATCATAACTGATTCATTCATTCAGCTCGTTTAAAATCTGAATACAAAATTTTTGTATATAAGAAAATTTTATTTCCTTTAGTCTTCTATAAAATAATCTTATAATATTTAAAATCTAAATAATTGTAAATAAGAAATGATTGAATTTGTTCTTGATCAAAACAAAACAATGTGATTCTAGAAACTAACGATCTTGAATTTTTTATATTCATTCCTTTGACGTTATCTAAATTTCTAGATAATATACAGTAAATATATCTAATGTTTGAAAATTATAACATTGCAATTTTTTATTGAATTTTTTCATGAAACATATTATTAATTATATAATTTAGTCATAGTATTTAAATATCTATATATAAATTACATTGATTATACTATATATATTATAAATATATGATTTATTATAGCTAAGTGCATAAATAGCTATACAAATCTTTACGATTGGTTGATATTTTCCTTGAAATGTAAGAATACATTATTTGTACACTATACTATGATGATTCCTAATTTAAAAGAAACTCTAGATAGTATTTCCTTTCAGACAAATAATAAATGTATAACGTAACGCGTATAATGATATTTTGTAAATGTTTGATTATCTTATTGTGAAAAAGAATTAAGAGAATTTTTCTCAATGTCGTTTGTGTTTATGTTAATAAAACTTAATGTGAATTACTATATACTATTATGAATGATTAAAGAGGTTTGTTGAAAAAGAAACGTGTAAAAATATCAGACTTGTGTGTAACTACATTTGTTTCTACTAATCAGCTGACTTCCGGAACTTATATGAGAGAAAATGTTAGTGAGGCAGTGAGGCCTTTCATTCTTTTCACTTGACAGAACAGCATACTCACAAGACAGCAATTTTTTTAATTGTTGATAATTTTATTAATCGAAGACTGACACGTTTAGTTTTTTGTAATCTAAACTTGCTTAGAAAGAAACTAATGTTAAACTCTGTATAATCGTGTTGAAAAATAATTCGAAGGTAAATACTACTTATATACTACTAACACATTTTTATCATACATACTTTTATATGACAGTTATGATACTTGTATGTAAAACATTTTTTCGACTGTAATTAATAAAAAAAGTAATTAAAAATTACATACTAATATAATATATTCATAATTAAAAGTAAAATAGTGAAATTATTTTACTTTGTTTTTTTAATAGGTAATTTGGTGCTATCATCTTAAAAATAATATGAATTCTGAAGAAGGTGCAAGTAACAGTCAAAATAAAAATGGTACAAGATTAGAAGAAAATTTAAAAAAAAATAACAATAAATCAATTGAACAGTCAACTAAAATTATACAACTTGAAAATAAACTAAATGGAGATCAAATAAAATTAAGTAATAAATTGAATGATAATGGTGCCAAGAATCATTTGTCTTCAAAAGCTTCAATTGCATTCGCTAATGGTACAAAATCTACAGAAGATACTACATGTACCAGTTTTAGTAATACTATGGACCAAGATACAAATCAAGACATATTAAATGCAAGTGTATCTCCCATATTTTTAAATGCTAACAACATTAAATCTCAGACTGTAAACACTAATGTTACAAGTCAATTGAAGCATAAGACTGTAATGAGCACAAGTGCTTTGAATTTGCCTAAACCTCCTATGAATTTAAATTTATCTTCAAGTCAAAATAATATGCATATGAATCATACTTATAGTATATCAGGAACTTATAATTCTGGTACTACATCAAGTGCTACTTTATATTTAAATAATTCAGCATCAGTTTCATCCACAATACAGTCAAATTTAACAACAATTAAACCAAATGAAGATATTGATATGAAAAATAATGTAGATTATATTTCTGGAAT
This sequence comes from Apis laboriosa, assembly GCF_014066325.1. Lineage (NCBI taxonomy): Eukaryota > Metazoa > Arthropoda > Insecta > Hymenoptera > Apidae > Apis > Apis laboriosa. The sequence continues at coordinate 117,028 of NW_025223954.1, forward strand.
TGAAAAATGTCCATCAAAAGTATCATGCAGTTCAGACTCTAGTCCTGAAGTAGACAGTGTCTGGGTATCAAGGTCCTATAGAACTAATAGCTTGTTAAATAATATAGGAGGTAGTATAGGTTCAACAAGTCAAGGAACATGTTGTTTTTTGAGACCTAATATTAATGGAAATAGGGAAATAGCAGGACCAAGTGGATTGCAAAAAGTAAGTTCTTTCATTATTTTATTGTAACATATTAACATAAAAAATTTAATTTTATTATTAACTCATATGATTTTAGAATACACAAAGAGAACAAAATGAGAGGAGAGATTCAAGTTCTGGAAATGAAGGTGACATGTCAGATGGGGAAGATTATTGTATTTATACATATAAGGGAAATGATGATGCGGTTCATTTGATTCAAAAAGAAGAAATAAATCAAGGACAAGTGGAAGAACATGAAGAGGAAGAACAATGCCACAGTGGTAGATCAAGTCCAGAAATGGATTTTTTAGAAATGGACTTCGATCCTGGGCCTTCTTGTGAGCAGGTATTGAATTGTGATGATAAAATATATATTCACACATATTTATTATTTTAATATTTTAAAATATAGGATACAGGAGACAGTGATTTGGCCTCTATTAATGAAGATATACAGAATATAGCATTAGACAATGTAGATCCTGATCCAGTATTAAATGATTTAAGTAGTGGTAAAGTTGTGACTAAACAAGGAATTGCAACTACATCTCAAAACTCAAAGCAAAGTGTACAAAATGTGAATAATGCAGAAATTCAGCAATGTTCCAGCAGTAATCCATATAATCCTGAATCAAGTATAAAACCAAATTATCCTTCTCCATGGATGCCAAGTACTAGTAATGCAATTGGTATATCATTTTTGTTATTTTGGATTATATTGAAATAATGTATTATTCATTTAAAATATTATATTGAATTATTGATTTATAGGAAAATGGGAAACTAGTAAAATGTATCGTAATACAAGATGTCCTTTACGAGAATCATATGGATATCACAATACAAGCGGCGATCTTATTTCACCGGGTGACAATAGAGATTCAGACGCAGAATTATGGGTTGAATCTTCATCAGCTTCCATTCCAGAAAACTCGAATTTAAATTCTAGGAGAGTGAATCTCAGTTCAACTCTTTATCATCGTATGATGGCAAAGAAATTGATGCTCAATAAACAAGCTGCATTTAATCAGAGTGGTGACTCAAATCTAGTTAATATAGCTTATAATTTGATATATTATTATATATTATATATAGTTATGATAATTTATTTATTAATATATATATACATATATATATATAGGAAAACGAATTATCTAACGATCGTTTAGATGGCCTTTTACCAATTGAGAAAGTTATGTTATGGAGTGAACAAGAAGCTACTGTAAAACAAGTAACTCAAATAGGAACATCTGCATGTGGTGCTACTGCTGCAATAAATGCTTTGGTATATTTATTATTATTTATATAAATATCTGTATTTAAATTAAGTTTAATTTCAGATTATTTCAATTAATTTAAAATGATTTTTGTAGTTGGCTTTAAATGTCCCATTTTCATTAGAAACATTAGTAAAAGGTGTGAATACTAGACAAAGAGAACCAGGTACACCACTACCACGATATTTATATAGTCGATCAGTGGCTGGATCGACACACGGAGATCTGGCCCGCGGCATAGCTTTGTGTACAAATGGGTCAGTTATAACAAAATTTTTTGCATTTTATCCAGAAAGAAAAGTTTCATTGTCTCATTGGTTACATTATTGGATATCAAAAGGTATGTAATCAATAAAGTGTGAATCAACAATATAGATATACCAGCGTATTTTAGGTGCTGCACCCATAGCAACACTAAATTTACAACATTGTGGAGAAGGATGTGATATTCCAGATGCATGGCATCATCAAATGATTTTTGGTGTTGGACAAGCGGGAATTTATTTAACTAATCCATTAGAATGTTTACCTGAACAGGTTTGTAATTATTTAAATAAATTAATTACTTAAGTATCATATAAATTTAATCAATTTTTTAGTATGTTTGGCATCAACTTGTAAGTCCTAGTATTTTACTAATACGAAGAACGGATGTCTTAGCTCATTGGAATCCTAATACAGACTTAACACCACTCGCTGCTATGGATCAAAAGTGGCGAAAGCTCAATGTTTTTGGTATGCATATTATTTAATCAATTCGAAATTTATTCTATAAAAATATTTAATATTATTTTTATATCGTTTATTAGGTCAAGTTGTAAATATGATACGCGAAGCAATGACCCAGAGACGTCAACTCAATAATTTATCTACTGGAGTAACTCACATTCGTATTCCTGCATCTTATCAAGCAGGTATTACATTAGTTATGTGTGCAGACTCTTCAGCTGCTTCCGAATTGTTACATACCGAACAATTACCATTACTCTAGTCTTGTTGAAAAAAATTATTAAAATTCAGGCTGCCCCTTTTTATTTGTAATAAATTTAATTAGCAGGCTGATCCGCACAATGTTATTCACAATAGCTCATTTACTAAATAAGGTGGGGTCAGAATCGAAATAATTTACATTTTTAACACAAAAAATGTTTGTATTCAAAGAGAATATTATTGATTAAAATATATTTCAATAGAATATTTCTGTTTTATATGCAGTTATATTTTATAAATTCATACATTAAAAAAATATTAACAAAATTAAAAATTTTTGTGATAAGATATTTTCTAATACATGGTATCAAGTTGTTTTTGATATTAAATATAATAAAGGTAAGTATTAATTTCTTTCTATATAATTAGATTAAGATTTTATTATTGAATTTATTTATTTATTTTTATTTTTTTATTTTTTTTGAGAATTGAAAATTATATTACACTCAATTAATCATTGTTTGAGTAGTCCATAGTAAAACTTAATATATTTTATATAAATTTTACAGAATTTTGTCACAATTTTATATTGGAATTATACAGAAAATGTGCTTGATGAAATTAGTTTGAAAGCACAATATTATTATTCTTTTGTGCATTTGTATTGACATAAATATTGTATTTATGTACATACATAGCCTACTGTTAATCATTTTTACACTCTCTTAGAGAGGTTGACTTTAAGACATACTGAAATAAATAAAAAAGATATTAGTTAGAATTACAATATATTTGAATGTTAATCTATAATATAATGTACATTACCTTTCTATAAGTGATGCACGCATAGTTGATGTAATGGCAGCTGGTGCAGCTTCATTAAGTTTAAAAACACTTTCAATAACTGAAAGTTCTGTTGAAGTTGTATCCATACCACAAAAGGACACCCAATCATTTACAACCATTCCTGCAGCTATAACATCACTGCCTCTATTTACTGTACCTGCCTATATATTTCACTTTGATAATAAATATTTAAATTTTTTATTTTTTAGATATGAAAATTATCTTACAGCAAGTGGCACTTGTAACAAAGATGACAATTCATCTTGATCTTGTATGGATGTTTTTGGATGAACTAATCCACCTTGATTTGATAATACAGAATATGATCCTACTAAAACATTACTTGCCACAGTTTGTCTAAATACTTCTACATTCAATGTATCTGCTAAAATTTCTTCTGTTTCCTGTAGAATTATATCAATTATAAATATTGCAATAGGACAAGCTTAATATTTATTTTTGATGTAATACTTGCTCTATCAAGATCAGGATGTACTAAAGCAACATAATCATTGCAGGCAATAACATTACCCAAGGCAGATAATCTTTCTTCTACTCTTTGTACTTTAACCTTATCTGGTAATGAATTTCGTATGTGTTGTAATTCTGTGTCCGTTGTCGTATTTGGAACCAACAATCCATTTTTATTTCCTGTTTAAATATATATATATATATTTTTTTTTTTTATTTAAACACAATTAATCTCAAATATTGAAGGTTAAAATTTTAATTTTGCTTACCAACGCATAATCGTCCAATTATACGACATCCTGCAACTGACGCGTGTATTACAGGAATAGTTTCGGCTAATTCTGCCTCAAACACACTGTAATTAACCAATAATTTACATTTCATAAATTATGAATATTTTATGTCAACACATGTCACATGTTATAAACTTAACAAATCGTTTGAGAAAATTATTGCGCAATATAATCTTCTATAGTTTGTTATTAATGCGATTATAGATAAAGTGGTATCGATTTATACTTATCTTTACCTGTAAAAATTCTCGGAACCACCAATTGCTACGAGGCAATAAGAATTTGTCAACTTGGAGAAAACTCCAACTTCATTATTATTTTCGAATTGCACACGTACCGCCATAATTTTAACGATATAAATTTACATTAGCGTACTGAATTTAGAAATTGTTGCGGTATCTTATCAATGTTTAAAATATACACGCTAACCTATATTTCAAGTACGTAATTTCTTCTAACCGCTAACACGAGGTTTATATCATGAATTACGAGATTCATATACTGATTCAGTATAGACGTAGAAGAGAAAACATCACTAGATTATTGTATCTGCCCTCTTGCGATGAAATATTGAAATTATGTTATTTCAAAATTTATCATGAAGTTTCTACTCTATGTAATATTCGAATAATTTCGTCATTATGTATAATCATTTGAAACGTTTGCTTATTTCAAATGATATAAATTTCATTGTGTTCAGTATAAAAAAGATAAACGAAATACGAATTATTTCGTCAAGATATATTATCTGAATCATTAAAGTGTATTTTATTCAAAATAATTTTATTTTTGTTATAATAGATAAATTATACTTACGTTTTTTAAATAGAATACGAATATTTAAAATATATGTGAGTATATAACATTTTTTCATAATATATTATAAGGCTTATATTCACATTTCAATGATTTAAACAAAATAACAAATTGTATAAACAAACATGCAATGAGGTATTACTAATATTTATAATTAATTAAGATAAGTGATGTTTGCACAATTCCTTTATTGAAAGTTTTTTCATAATATTAGCAACAATTATGTGGAAAAAAGAAATATATTCAAATCGTTGCGTTAATTTTTGAACATTCGATAATGTACGAACATCATCATAAATTAGTTCGTTTAATATTAAAAAAAAACCAATAAATATTCAAAATTACCGTTTTATTAACAACATTATCGCAAGCATTATAAATACCCTTCGAATATAGTTTTCATTTTGATTGGTACCGACATCGTAAAGATCGTCTTTGTCACGGCAGTATTATTTTATAATAATGGCAGTATTATTTGCGCGAAAATGATTTTTCACTATGAAATCTATTAACATAAATTAATTAATATTAAAGTTCACAATATTGTCGAGTTCTTCAATAGTCTCGAATTATAAATGCCGAATAGTGCTCAGTGTTCTTATTCGAGCGATAATTTCCTTCGAATCTGTACAGGAAAAGGAAATTTGTCGCACGAAAAAAGAAGAGAAAAAGAATTCAGAACAAATATTCGTTGGTTGGTATCAATATCGATCGACGATATGAAACATCTCACTTCGCATCGGATACGTTGTACGAACGTAACAAAGAGGTGAGCGAAAGAGAGGTGGAAAAGATAGCAAATTATACGTTAATTTCCTTTGATTTGATTTTATGCCACTTTTCAGTCTCGTCTTATCGATTTTTCTACCATTTTCATCGTTATTTTCTTCTCATTTCTGGTGTTTTTTTTAGTTTCAGTTTCTTGTAGGATGCGCGCATGTGTGCGATCAATGTGTACATCAATAGAAAATAGAAATAGTAAAATCTTCAGTTCGAACTCGGCTTGAACGTCGTGTACTGCGGCGGCTTCTCGATCTTGCAGTGGGGCTTCAGGGTTGCTAAACGATCTGGTTTGAGAAACAGCTGCTCCCCCTGCACAATTTTCATCTTAAGGATCTTAAGAGAATATGAATCTGGTCGCGTTCAAGGCACGCGTGTAACCAGAAGCATCGGACAAATAAAACTCTACAGGTATATGTACATATGCTACGGGTGATTACATGACATTTGGAAATGGTAAACTATATAATATATATAAGTGTGGTTTGTGCAAATATTTTCGTATACGAGAAAGAAACAGGGCCGTTTTATATCTCGGATAATGATCGGCTCATTGTTTTCTATGTCATTGTTACATATATACTTATTGATGACCATTCATTATTGCGTATCAATATTGACACGGTTACCAAAATGATGCATTTTATTAATATAAAATAACATATTGATAAACAAAATATGGCAAATAACAATTGCACGATATAAATAGAAATTATATTTTCAATAATGCTATATATTTTAATATATTTTAATATACTTTTTATAAACGCATCATTTTGTTCGATCACAATATAATATAAACGTATCTAATGAGTTTTGAATATTCGCAAATACAAAATGAATATATGCGTGTACATTAATATTATTGATATCGATGTAAATAATGTAAATATATCGGCCTGATAAACGATTTAAATAAATATTTAAAGTGGTTAGCTAATCAAAATTTCATGATACATTGGAATTCTTGTTTAATCTAAATATTTATACTTTTCCAAGGCAAAACTCTTCATTCTCGTTTCATAAAACGGTCCTGAATTCATTTAAAATCTTGTATCAAACGGGAGATTGGGAATGTGAAGCAAACAGTGCTCGTTGTTACGCAAACATGTCGCATACCGCATACGAGTTCCAAAGAGAATAGATTTCGTATTGATAATTCGTATATCCGCACAACATGCTCGCAATCGTTTTCACGAGTGTGAAAGGGATATTGCTAGGTTTGATAACAAACGGACAAGCATACGCATCTGTATGATTATTTTTTAATGATAACATGATACACGAAAGAGAGTACTCGAAATTTGTTTCTACGCAAAATGTCATACAGCATCGTCTCACGTAGATTGCTCGGTTACAGGTTATGAACGAAGTGGCATCAATGATAGTTTCGAGATGCGAGCAGCAAAGCTAATTAATCGTTACAATGATTTTGCGCAATGATAATGACGATTCGCGATCGGACGAAGTGCAAATGAGATGAAATGGAGGAAAGAGAAAGAGAGAGAAAGAATGAATGAAACAGAAAGAGTGGGAGAGAAGAACATCTCGATGAATATAAAAGGTATGCATACACAAATGTTAACATGCACGTGGAATTTGCGATGTCGTAACATGCTTGATAATGATCTTTGTCAAACGCAAATCAAGGGAAAATTCCCTCGAGCCATTAAAATTAAATCTTTTACGATTTAGCAATTATACCGTGCACGTTCTACATCTGTTCAAGGATTGGTTTAAGTAAATAGTCATATGCTTTTCTCTATCGATTTTCGAAGAATCAGTTACGTGTGTACAATGTAAAACTTAACGTTTATTGAGTCGCGGAACTATCTTGAATAATCGTTAACTTCGATTAATGATTAGCATTATGGTAACCTATTTGTATTGAGCGGCGATTCTCGCTAATTACCGATACGCTTATTTGAACGAATAGATCGGTAATCGAACATACGATTATCTGTGGCTTTTAATTACACTGGCGGATGCACACTGTCCGATTATAATAATAATAATAATAATAATAGATTCGTCGATAATGCGATTTATCGTAAGTAATTATCTTCACAACCGTGTGTATATAATATAATTATATATATGTGTATATTAATACATATCTATATAAATTTTTCAAGCTTCTTCGATATCTCGATGCACATGATCAGCTAGTGATTTAGCCGACGTTATATTTAAGAAACGAGTAATATAGTTTTTTAATAAAAATCAGTCTTTCGTTTTCTTTCGTTAACGCTTAAGGGAAACACGTGGCTGTATCAGAAATGTTTGGATGCAAAAATAAAACGAAAGCAATAATAAGAATGCAAGCTGAAAGAATTAAATTTCTTATTTAATCTTGTTATTCACGGTACAATCGTTTCTCTTATAACGCACGATCAATCTGTATCAAATAATAAAGTCATCTAAGATTTTAATGTTGAATTTACCTTCTTGCTAATATCTTTTCCATACGATGTCCTGTAAAAATGGATCAGATTATATTGAAATCGTTCAAAACAAGAGAGAAGTTGAATTAAAAATTTTCTTCTTTTTTTCTTGCAGGTGATCTACGATATTTTTTTTTTTTTTTTTTTTCATTTAAAATTATTTCCAAGATGTTACATGGAGCAAATTGTGTGGATATATATCGTGAATCGATTCGTTCGATCGTTTTACCATTAAAATTACACGGAAGAATAGAGATTCGATGGCGTTATAGCAGAAATGGTTGTAACCGCTACTTACGTACACGTACCTAATGACATTACCTACAAGGACATTGCGGTAATTGGGAGAGGGACACCGCGGTGTCTAGATGCAACCAAATGCATGCGTAATATACCCTACTGGCCGCATAAATCACTCAAATGACTATCTCGATCGGGGAAGGGACAGCGGCTAGTGGTCAATACTTGTGCAAGTCTATATTGTCTTGGTGGCTAGTATTACGATCGGAGACGATAAACGTGACATACTTTCAACGTGTATGTATATATACAAGTTTATGAGATGATAGTTCGTAACTGTATTCCGTTCTTTTCAAAGCACTATGTATCGTGCAGAGCATGAGTGTAGTATGTACATGAATCCTTTGAAATCGTTCCTTTTTCGTTCTTACTGGGCGTGAATGAATAGTCAATAGAGGTCTAACGAGTGAATTTTTCGATCGGATGGTATTTAATGGGAGAACATAACGTAATCGACTATTGTAAAGACACGTGTATCTGTAACTTTTCTAAATATATATTGAATGTACGATACTCTAACACGATATTTTCGTTCATGAGATAACTTTGAATTTATATAAACGCGAGAAAAAAGAAGAAAGAAAATTAGATGAGAATTGATGATGATCGATGAAAATAAACAGAGGTAGAATAAGCATAAAACTGTCTTAATAAAACAGATAGGAAATAAATGGGTTTTTCATGCTAGAAATCGTACATCGTTTTTATAAGTTTTCAAGTCGCTTGTAAATATCTAAAAGACGTTAACGGATGCTAAACTCTCGAACATGAAACTTTTTTTGCTACAATCAACGATAAAACGCTTCGAAGATCTTCAATTTTCCTCGAAATTTTTGTTCAACTTTCGACGAAAGAGGGAGGAATCATGCTTGGTAATCTGTATCGTACAGGATTATACGGTAATGCGGAAAACCAAAGCAACTGAAAACACGGCTATGAACTTAATGCTTCTACGTCTTGTTTTTCGCGGACACCAGGCCGCTCTGTAAGCCGGAGAAATGGGCTTTCGCGGTACCAAAAAAATTTCACCTTTACCGCGTATACTTGCGCGAATGTAATGGACCAAACGCGATGCTCGTCTAAATCCAAAGATATTTTTTGTACTTTTCTTTCCGGTAAATAGTAGCGGGGATTTTAAGGAAAAAATTCGAAAGGCTCCGGGAAAATCACACGTAGAAGGATTGAAAGAAAAAACTTGACTAGATGGTGCTAGGAAAATTAAAATGAGTTGCCTGGAGGATCGTGTTGCGTTGAATCTGTTATTAAGGATTCGCTCGAAAACACAAAGAAAAACAGTGTCAAGGGAATTTGTGTTGCGTATATATTCGTATATATTCGTGCATTCGCGCAATTATATGGGGGAAAGATACTTGGGACTAAAGGAGAAGGGAATAAAACAACATTTTGCAGGACATCGCTCAGCGACATCATCTGTGAGAATAATTTTTGTTTCTTGTTTCTTTCTGTTTATTAACTTATCTGACCTGAAGCGTGTATTGTGGCCCGTGAGGTTGTCCATGGTGATGATGATGATGCCTCTGATAATGTTGCTGTTGGTGAGGCGGATCGTGTTGATAACACTCTTGTTGATATTGTTGCGACGGGACGGGCTTCAAAACGTGATTCGGTCGTTTCTCGGACGCGTACTGTTGACTGTTTCTTTCCATCGTATCCACTGCTAAACGGGGATCCTCTATCATTGTGTTCGAAGCCTTCGTACTGAAACAAGCCACCGCTCTCTGATCCACTTTTACCGTATATCGTGTATAGCAATATCGTTACTTTATTCCTAGCTTTCTCACTTTCACGCGCAATAGGATTCGTTCGGGCATAGGATATATCGTGTAGAATCGTACGAAGAGGAAGAAATTAGCGTCGATTCCGCGATACCAACAATTAAGGGAACGGAAAGGAGGGAAACAATGCGTCGAATAATTCATTAGCGCGTATACGTGCTCCGTGAGGATGTGTCCCCTTGAAAAGAGTTCTCTAGGTTTTCCATGTAAATTGCTTCGACGTTTATTCGTGCAAATCACCAGAGACGCAATATCGCGTGCTTACCAATGTACTTGCTGGAGTGCAGGCACCGTATTTCTGGCCACGCAGCATCTATCCGAGCGTAGGAAACAAACGAATCCCATTACCAGCACCGAGAGCACCGTAAACCCAGCGACAGCGCCGATAACGAGTGGAATCTGTAACAAATACGCGGCAGGAGGGGAAAAAAAAAAGCTTTTTACTGGAGCCAAGGGAACATTGTCTGGAACGTGCACGCGATATATATATATATATACGCGTGCATCGGGATATATATGCTTTCAACCGTTTTAATTTAAATACCAGCAGACACTGTTCAATTATTTAATTAGTCCACTTGTTCTCGCGAGAGAAGAGAAAAAAAACACAAGAGAATGTTTACTCGAAATTCATTGGTTGGACGAGTCCTTGTTTTGCGACGAATATCGTTTTAATTACCTGGCCTGGTTCGTCGACTCTCAACATCAGGGCTCGACGATCGCTCCCACGATCGTTTTCCACGATTACGTGATACAGTCTTTGATCCTCCTTCACCGTGCTAGTCAGTTCTAAAACGGCTATATAACAATCCTCGACCGCTAACGGCTCTAGATCCAACGCTCGATACCGTGATTCCAGTACTTCACCTGTGAACATTTGCCCGATAATTAGACCCGATGGTGATTCTTCGCAGCGTGTTGTAATATCGTAAATCAACTTAAAATCGTCGAAACGATCGTAGAAACGAGCGATTCTGTGGAAATAAACGAACGAAAAAAAAAAAAAAAAAGAGAAAAAAGAAAAAAAGAGAAAGAGGGGAAAACGGAAAATTTAAAAAATAGAAATTCATTCTGCGCGAATCCGATAAGGTGCGAACTAAATTCGCATGGAAAGGGCTAAGATAAAGTGTTGAGAATCGAGAGGCAGTCGATAGTGGCTCGAAGATCGAAGGCTCGTCGTCGTGAAAGTTGGGGTTCTCCGATTCGAGAAGGACGCGAGAAAAAGGTTGATAATTAAAGGGGGAAAGTTGGGGCTGAAGGGATGCTCGAATTAATTAATCGCGAGTATACCACTTTTCGGTAATAAGGAGTGCCAATTAGTGAGAAGAGACGTACATAAAAAAACTGAAAGAGCAAACCAAAGACTCGAATACTTTTGGCGGTAGAAGCTAGGAAGCAGTCTAACCGGCGTGGAGTCTGGTGCTGCCCCATTCCCAAGCCACGAGCCGGGGCTTCGGGTCGGAACACAGTCTGATCTCTAATTTCGCCGGGCTCCCTTCGGTCGTTGCCACGACAAACTTCTCCGTGATAGCCGGTTTCACCACCTGCGACACAGGTTAACCAACTTTTTTTCCAATCTTATTCGACCCTTATTTTTCTCTCGTAACATGTTTCTGTTCTTAATCAAATTTTCACATTACAAATACCCTCTACATTTTTTTCGAAACTAACTCGGTCCAATCGGTGAAAATTTTTGATGTCGATTTTATCGGGAACAATGGAACAACGCGATAAATGAAAATGCGCGAGTTCCAAAAGAGTGTGTTAATACTGTTCGATAATTCTTTTTTTTACCTCTCGCCCATTTTTTCTTTTTTCCTTTTTTAAAAAACGGCAGTTTTTGTTACGAACGTTTTAAAATTAATGTTTCCGTGAAAGAGTCAAATATATCGCGTCGATTTCGCGGCAATATACAGGAACCACAAGTGGTGCACGGATCATGGGCCACGAAACGTAGGCGGCAAATGGGACCGGTGTAACTGCAATCAAGCGACGAGTGTGTCGTGAAAATGACGTTTTACTCGGTATATACGTACGCACGCGCGTACGCGTAGTTTTTCAACCACCTCGTACACATACACAGCTCGGTATAAATATGAATTTCTCATTTCGTATTTAAATATGTCACGGTAGGGGATGGTAGAGTTATATTCCGGGTGTGTGCGTCAACAGATCGACAGAACGGAACGCGTACGCAGAGCGAACAAACATAATTTTGTTAATTAATTGCAGGTAGAAATTGTTTGTTTTCCGATTGTGCATTGATTTCGCGATAAAAGCAACGAATCGATAATACATAATTACAACGTGTAAAAACCAGATAACCCCGATGTTTATTCCTTCTCGACCCTACATTTCGATCGATTAAATTTTAACTCGATCATCATCGTCGTCGCGTTCGATTCGATTTGCGTGTCAACTGAATTTTTCTGATTAATAATCCGTGCAATGATATATTTGATTTCATCTTTTCGAACACGCGTAAAAATTAAATAAAAAATTGAGTGGCTCTCAATGTATGAGTTGCTGTTCAAAGAAAAAAAAAAAAGATTTTCCGTCTCTCGAGAACGATTTATTTCATTTTTTTTATAAGATGAGGGAAGGATATTTATTAGAATTTTAAGAAAGGCGATTGCGATTCGAAGAAGATCGGGAAAAAATTGAATCAAATTGATTCGATGTATGGGCCTTCTTACCCTCGGCGCGCCGACCACTTGCAACGATACAGGATCACTTTTAACTTCCCTGACGTTCCCATTGATCTTGTTCGAGGCGAGACATATATATTGACCCTGTTGCTCGTACGTCACGTTCGTCAGGATCAATCGTTGCCCTGTACCGCATTCCAATGGCATCCGGCCATCGGTGAAGATTTGAGCCCACCTGATTTTCAAAATTGGAAAAAATTATTGTCGCATCTCAGTTCGGTCATTGTTACTTCGTAACTACGACGATGAACGAAACGACGTTCACCATTGTGTGCCATGCTAACCGTGCGAACCAAAATGTTCATAAATACGGATAACGTGTTTGGGGAAACGTAAAGAAGCAACAAGTACGTAAACAGGCGAAAATTATATATAATAAGCAGATATTTACAAAAGAAATATAATGATAAATTACGCAATTACACCTTCCATATGATATTTGTATAATCCAAATTAGCGGTTCTTAAATTGTAAATAAGATTCGTTATTTTTGGAGTCTATAAATGCTTCTTTTTATAATTTCACTCGCGTTAAAATTTCGTTCACGATGCAACAAAAATATTCATTATTAAACTTCGGAGGAGGGTAACAGATGGAAGAGATTCGCATTTTGATCGAATATTGTTGTATGCTGTGTTTGCTAGTGTACAGACGTTTCATATATTTTTATTAACGTTGATATTTCCGCAGGGGGGACTTCTCTGTAAGTCCTTTGGGTAGTAGCGCACCCACGTACCCGAGCTATAGGTGAAAACCACACCTGATCCTGTAGATATAACGCGAAAGCAAAATTCCTCTCTCTCTGGCTTCCCGGTTCCACAAAGGTTAATCTCTCATTATGGCCAAGCATCTTTCATTTACGTCATAATTAAAAAGGAGAAAAGAAAATTAATAGGTAGAAAGTACTGACGAAACACACACGATACGCGAGAGAAATCTTTGAATTTATTAAATTTAAGAACCGCTGATCTAAATTCTTTTTCGCTGCGAAATTGTGTTTACGTGCGATGCGATATAAAATTGGAGGTGAAAATCAACTAACAAACAAAACAAAAAATTGATTGAACGGGGGAGGGAAGAAAAAAAAAAAAATTCGAACGGAGAAAGACGCGCAACTCGCAGCAAGCATTCGATGAATAGATCACCTGTACTCGGCCGGTGGCATAGCGTCGGCGTTACACTCGAACGAGGCTCCAGAAAATAACAACGCCGTGGTTAGTCGATCTGGCCCGACCGAGCTGATCGTCGGCGGATCTGCGTGAAAATTAATTCTTCTCTATCGATTCTCGATCGATTCCTCAGTGTCAGAGATCAAACGTAAAGTTTTGCTCACCCGCGAATTAAATCCTGACTGTCGTCATCGCGTTGAACTTTTTTAACGCTATCATACGTGAAATATCTCGCGATCACGAGATTGTTAATGCGATTTTACGGACGAGACACTTTACGCCACAAGGTTTCGTGAATCTTTCATTAGGATATAAAATTTATTCCTACGCTACGCATTTCGTCGTTAATAGAGTTAGTAAAGTGTTCGAGGGCAAGTAAGTAAATTTCTAAATTATTTCGAGTTTGTGTAAAACGATTGAAAACCTCGTCCTCGATATAAACGTCGCACAAACGTTATTAGAACTCTCGTTTTGGAAAATTCTCGCAATACAAAAATTATTAGGTAATTTAGATGTCGGTTTAGGCTTTCGATTTCCCAAAGATTCGTCAACGCGGTGAACGAACGTCCCGCGTGAATCAAACGATCATCGATCGCGTCGTTTAACGAGTTTTCGTTTTACTGATTCTCGGCCGCAATAGCTGTTGGATAAGTTCGTAGCTTGGAGTGGAGAAACTGTCGAAAACGGCTTGAAACCTGGCAAATATTAAGCTGCTGTAACGCAAATACCGTTTCGAAACTATCCGACGAGCTACTTGTAAACACTTTGCGGCGCTTCGATGATTCTCGTCTCGGGATTCGATCATCCCTTGTGGATCGAGGCGTAACCGAACACCGTGCACAGAGAGGATCCGTCTCGTGGAGAGTTATTTTTATTCGCAAAGTGGTTTCAAATAAACCCGGTTATTTCCGCCTCGCGAAAACCGATCGGTAACCGAGCCTCTTTCTCTGACACGGAAAAAGGGTTAATCGCGGATACTTTTAGAATCCGATAGGATGATGGCGGATAGAGGGAAACGGGGACGTTGACACTTACAGTTGACGGACACTTGAACGGACACTGGGCTGCTTTCACCCTCGGTGTTGGCCGCTTCGCAGATATAGACGGCTGCGTGATTCCTATAGATCGGGGAGAATAGCAACGTTTCTCCGATACTGGCCACCTCCGTCACTCCCGGACTCTTGGTTCTCCTCCAGAGGATCGAGGCCGGTGGATTCGCATCGGCTAGACATCGTATCTCGAGTTGATCACGACCCTCTTCCAGTTGGCCGGTCGGCACCCCGACCAGTCTCGTCTCGGGCGCGTCTGAAACGCATTTTCCACTTCTCACCGTCTGATCGTAGTCCCGTCGAATAAGGGAAATTTTAATTACACCCGATTAATCTCGATACCTTCTCATCGCGGCCCAAGGCGAAGAAATTAATTTTCCGGATGGAAAAGGAAAAAAGGAGAAAGATCCGACCGAGGTGAAGCGGCGGGAGGCACCGTGGTTCGACAAACGGACGGCGGGAGGTTTAATTGAAATCGCAGACGAGAAATCGCTTTAATCGTAGCGCGTCGGTTCGTTACGGAACGTTACGGAAAAATAAACACACCGGTTTCGAGAGTAAACGTAGCAAGTTTTCAGATTCGATCATTCGTTAATGAGCGCGTAATTAAAAGTGGATCGTGGATCGAGGCGAAAGAAAACTGATCGTCGATCGAGAAAAGAGGCCACGACGACTACTGGGTTACCCGTCGACCCGATATTCGATCCGGGACAAAGATGTCCTCTCCCTGTCTGCTTTCCCTCCCCTCTTCTTTTCTGTTCCGTTTGTAGGGGAGAAGGCAACACGCGGAAAGGCCGATAATGGAATGGAAAACAATGGCACGCGAGGCACGTCAACCCGGCGTACAAACCTCGAAATAATGAATCAAAGTTGAAACTGGCATCCCCCCTCCCCCGTCGTTTCGTTATTATTCCTTGTCAGAAATAATTAGTTAGCCGCGGCTCGCGAAAAATTCAATTACACCTGCGCGCAGTTAATCCTGCGGTCGTTTTCCCAACGGGATGAGAGAAAGAGAGGAGAATAGATGGAATTGTTCACCGGCTGATTTCAGTCTCTTCGTTTAATCGAGGTGTGCGTTATCGTTATCGTGCTAGCTTTGAAAAATTTTCTTTTTCATCCATTTCTTCTATCCCCCATTCCATCCTCTTTTTTACTTGCGAATCGATCGATCGATCGAAATATCTCTTCGTTCGAGCGAAAAACGTTCGCGGATACGCACATTCGAGAGATAAAACGCACGTCGAGATTTCTTCATGCCAGGATTATTTTTTTTATACGTGAACAGTATTACTAATTACAAGTAAACGGTGTTCGAGAAATAACTGGTCGAGAAAGTTTTACTCTCTTATGTGTAATCTATCTCTATGCGATGAGATAAAAGATCTCGTGGAGAAATCGGAGGGTTGGAATAATAGCCGATTCGAAGCGGGGAATGGAATCGTGTTTCGATAAACCCGGTCTATCGAACTAGTCGGTCGGCAAGCACTGTATTCTATTAACGTACATCGAATCGACGCGTTACGTGGTATTTTTCAGCGAAAGCAATTACGCGGTTGAAGGATCGGTGGACGGGGGATGGGGGTGGTAGGCCCGGTCGAGGAATACGGGAACCGAAGGAACGATCTCGTTCCCTTTTTACTACACCCTCCCAACCTGTTTTCACCCAACCACCCTGTTTCGACAAAAGCTTTCGATTAAAAGTACTGGACGTGGAAAATAATTTACCGTGTTAATATGCAATTACTCCCTTGCCCCTTGCCACGTTACCCACGACCTCTTTCCCCCCCCGTTGATTTAAATCAATGAAACTGTGCGCCGCTCACGGAGAGACGTCACAAATGACGGTTAATTAATGCTGGAATACGGATCCAAATTGTATTAATTAATAATTTCAGTCCCGACCTATTTCCCGAGGGCCAAAAATAACAAGCTTGTATTCAGACTTGGAAATGCGATTACGCAACTCGCGCAAAGAGGGAAACCGGCTAAACCGGAGAGACATCGGCTACACAAAACTCGTCTCGTCGTCCCTGTCTCTTGCCCTGCGTCTCGCGAGAACTCGGCTAGCCGGTGTAACTCGATTCCACGATTAAATTGTTTCTTTTGTCGTTGGAGTAACGAACGCTCTGCCTATTTCTAACGAAATCCTTTCGCAATTGTATACGGATACTTTTCAAAAAAAAAAGAATCGAAAGATTTAAAATAGCCGAATAGATTAACGCATCAGGGCTCAAATACGTTATACAAATTTAAACTTGAATTTTCGAATTGGATCGACGCGCAACACGATTCGAAATCGATGGCGCGTTGAAAATCTTTGGAATTCATTTTCAAAGATGCGAGAACTCGTTGCGGGATACGTAATCTCGAACGAAGGAGCATCGAATGATAACGCATGAGCGTATCTGTGTAAAAAGCTAGCGGATTAATTTCTCAAGAGTGGAGAGAGATGTTTCAGGTGCGAAGGTAGAATACGTGTCCCAGGAAAGATGTGAAAAATGAAAAAGCGGACGCTCTCGAATCCAATCCTCCTGTAGAATGAGAGAGAGAAAGGAGGAATATGTGTACGTGTGTGTAGGTAGCTCGCGCAGCTGTTCATTTCACGTAACAATGATTTCGAAATACGCGCGAACGAATACTCGCTGACCCATTCACAATTTCACTTGCATTCTCTCTCTCTCTCTCTCTCTCTCTCTCTCCCCCTCTTTCCCACTCCGTGTCCAATCCTTTTTCCATCCCCCTCCTTCTCTTTCCCCTCTATTACCCTTTTTACCGCGGCTGCCTGCGTTTTATAGGACATCGGTCGGTTGCGCGCGTGGGTGTGCATTCGATAGGTGTCTCCCTCTGCATGTGTGTCAAACCGGTCATCCCTATTTGTTTGCTTTGCAAGGGGTCCGCAGCTGTTTCGATCGACGGTCGAAGACCTATTTCCTTCTGTTTTCGTACTCCGCCTATACCGCCGCCGAACTCTATTTCCGCACGCGTTTCGTCCACATCGCCGGACACAAGCGCGAACGTTAGCCGTGTGATTGGCATCTTCGAAACTGCGGTCTGTCACTGTCGCTCCCTTTTCACTCCGTTACCATCCCCCCACGGATCCATCGGTGAGAATCCAACTGTGCAGGCTGTCTATACGTGCCTACCATGTGCCCCCCGCTATATTTCCTTCCGCCTTTATTTTTTTCGTCTTCTCTCTTCCTCCTCTTTTCGCGCTCTCCCATTTCATCCTCTTATAAATCTGTTTTTAACGAGAGAGAGAGAGAGAGAGAAAAGAAGAAGAGAGATAATTTGTGAAACTGATGACTGATTTTGAACGATTGATCGAAACGATATTGTGTCCTCCCCTTTACGAATAGAGTTCGAATCGGTCAAAGCCGAACAATCATCGCCGACTGCAAGGCCGATTGTTCCTGCGTTTCCCCGTAATTTCGGGGGAATTTGATTATCAACGTGATCGACGCGAAGGAAAAGCAACGATGAGAAACGATCGATCGCGAACGTGAGAGGGAGGGAAAGAGAGGGAGGAGGAAAAAAAAATAAAATAAAATTTGGTATTCAGGCTGGCCCGGGTTTCAACGCCATTACCGATATACGCCGCAGCTCGTTTTTTGAAGTTTACAGAAGACTGCAGGGGAAACACAGCAGCCCGTCAGCTGTACATTCGAAAACTACGTGCCCGGTGCATAAATCGCGCGTCAGCCTCTCCTCGAGTTTTCAATAAATTCTGTAGCCCCGGTATTCGTTTTCGAACAATGCTTCATGAATATTCGATCAGCATCGGTACCAGTAAATTACGAGCAAACGAGCGCAACGTTGATCGAAACAAATTCATTATCGCGCAAGGGGACCAGCCCTGGCGGCGGAGGGGCGATAAATTCGCGAGCAGTAAAAATTTCCGTATCGACCAAATCGTTTCGATTCAAAACATCGCGACGCGATATTTGTTCCTCCGGGATATATATATATATATATATATATATTTTTTTCTTTTTCCCTCCTTTTTTCCCCACTCTCCTCCACCTCCCTTCCCTCTCCACTCTTTTTTATTATTCGCTTTTCGAGCCACGAGGTTAGAATAAAGAAACATCGGAAACGCTTTAGCTTCGCTCGCGAATTGGCTCTGGGCTTGCGTATATATCGAACGTTATATATCCCGGAAATGAGAGAAACTTTGATGTTTGTTATTTGCGTTTACTTTGTTATTTTATCGCCGGTTCACCAGTAAACACATACCTCTCCCCGATATTTAAATATTT
This sequence comes from Apis laboriosa, assembly GCF_014066325.1. Lineage (NCBI taxonomy): Eukaryota > Metazoa > Arthropoda > Insecta > Hymenoptera > Apidae > Apis > Apis laboriosa. The sequence continues at coordinate 136,350 of NW_025223954.1, forward strand.
GCCAACGCGTTGGCATTTTTCAACTGTTGAAGAACGGTTACAGCTTATTTCCGGGACGATACACCGGGAGGATGAAGGTTAATTAACGAATTGCCGCGCGATGATGGGGGAGGGGGGAGGGGATGGGTTAATTAGAGGTAGAGGGCTGTCGATGAAAAATTTTCTCGAAGGGAAAACAGGTTGAAACAGGTCTGGGAAGGGAAATTTCTGTTTCGCGACACAAAAGCCGGCCGCCGTTCGGCGCGTTTCCGCTTTTTTTTTTTCCACTCTTTGTTTCGACTCTTTTCTCCTTTTGTTCGATCCACCGTCGCCACCGTCTATAAAAACACACCCGTTTGAAGTTTACCTAAAGAACGACTAGCAGAAATACGGTTCACCGAATAACCGTTGGACTCTCGCGCGCCAGCTGCACCTTCCACGAACTGCGCAAACCGTCGCGTCGCGTGTACAAAATTCCCTCGTCTTGGACGCCCCCGTCTATTTATCCTCGCTCGCTTGGAAAGACATAACTTTTCCATCATCCCTTCTCTCAAAGTGGAATTTCTGATCCAAACGGGATGTAACGCGAGAGAGTTTTCGTTACGCGTATTTCAGCTACACGCGCGATATTTATTAGTTGTTCGTGCTTCGAGAATCGATTGATTCGCGTAAAAAAATTTTCTAAAAAAAGAAAGGAAAAAGGGAATGCACAGTCCTATATCCATAAATCATCAGGCACTTTGTTAAAAGTATAAATAATTATTTGACGTATTAATGATAAAAATTTTTGAAATTTTTCCACAATCTTATAAAATTTAAAATTGATTAATATTATTTATCACTGATCTATATCCTTTTTTTTTTAATGTAACAATGCGTGAATTGTTCTTTTTTTTCCCCAATAATATTCATTGTTATCGATGTTCAGAAAGAATTGAATATATATAGTATTTCTTTACAATACAAACAATAGTTAGTTAAATATTAATATTATATTTACAATCATAACGTTTATTTATCGATATCCTGAAAAAATGATAAAATTCCATTTATACGAACTCGTTGGCGGACAAACAAATACGTATAGTTCATCTGTAACCAGATCGTTCGTACAATATAGATCCATCTAATTCTCGTATGATCCACTTAATCGATCAATTCGTTCAATTAAATACACATTGAAACGATGTTCAAAACTTCTTTTCTTATCGAATCCGAATCGATTCCTCGCTTCTCCTTCGATCATTCGAACTTTCTCTCGGCCGATAAAGCCTCTATTAAAATTGGTGAAATTTCATTCGTACAAATGAAGTTCCACCACTGCGATTTATGGAATCGGGCGTAGTTCCATAGTCACGAAAAAGCGTTGTGAAAAATGGAGGGTCCGATCCCTTTCGCATCGGTCGTTGAAAAGTGCATCAACGGAGTGCAAGCTGTCGTCGCGGCAAAGTAAACGGTGGTTGGATCGAACTGGTTGGGGGGAGGGGAGGATGGCGAAACGATGGGATGATTCGAGATTCCCGTGGGCGTTTCGATCGAAGGGATATATCCGCGCTTTGAGGCGAACTTTTCAATTTGCCTTGAAAAGTCCCGGCCCTGGGCTAATGCCCCTAATCAATATACGCGACAAGCCAACCCACCCCGCGTGTCTCCATTTCCGGTAATACTTGTAAACCGCGTCTCCACCAACCCCTCGATCCCCGAAGGAATCGCGGATGGGAACTCCCAACTTGGAACTCGATTTCACCTGGAACGAATTACTTGCCGTGGTTGGTGAGTTTAGAGGAGGGCTGTGAGGGGATCGGGGCGGAAGCGATTAATAAAAGAAAAATTTCGGTTCCGCCGTGGGGAGGGGGCGGCGAAACGACGCGCGCGATCGATTCGAAATCGGATTACGCGGGGGACGGGGGGAGGTGTAGCTCGGTCGTGGTTGAATTACAGATTCGGTATCGAGATAAAGAGGAGGGTGAGACTATTTATATTTGCACGCAGTTGCAATTTGAGGAGCGGTCGAGAATATCGATGACCGCCCGGCCCGTTGATACGTAACACCTCGATTATTCTATTATCATTGATTTATTTATTATCGATTAATAATGGAAAGAAATTTATAATATATAACCCGATAAATATTGTATAATTGGGGATACAAAGTTCATATAATGGAGGTCCTCATATGCAGGGATGTTTGTATTATAATCGGAATAACGCAGTGTCAATTCAAATCGCAAGAGTTTAGGTAGAGTTCGTTTACTCGGGTATCGTGGATGAGATCGAAATGGAATTTTATCGTATAGGATTGATTTGATTAGAGAATAGACAGATTAGAGAATTTGATAGCAAAAAATAAAAAAAAAAGAACTATCTAAATAGTTAATAATCGATGGAAATAATTTTTAGATTATTGAAAAAAAAAATCATAATATCTATTTTAATCCCGTTTATATCCGCTCGTCTTTCGTACGAGAGTGATATTTTGGATTTTCAGTAAATTCAGTTTTCAATTTTTCACAAAAAGAGTGGTCGAGATATCGTTTAATCCGGTCGAATCGATCCGCTGGCCATTAGTCATTGTTGTTTCGTAAAAAGCGATTCAAAATTGTCGGACGATGCAGCAGAGCTCGAATTGTCGATAAGGTCGAAAAGCAGGACGTCAGGGTGCCGCGTTTTGAGGGAGATTGATGAGGGTTCCGCGGTCACCGGTATGTGTGAGGTTAAATCGTAGCCTTGGTGGGGATTCTTGCTTTGGTAGGGGTTGAGGTCAGCCTGATGCACACGCACCCTTTCTGTCCACCTCTCGTTAACACCGATTTATTCGTTGCTCCATGTTCTTTCGCGCTGGGTCAAATGACCATTTCGCTCTCGAACGTGCTAACCAAATATCGTCTCCACCGAAATTCCCATCATCCTTTTCGCGTGTAAATTCGTACGAAAATTCAATTGTTCGTCTTTTTTTTTTTGTTAATAATATTACTTGCATTGAGATTACTTAGTAATATACAATATAATAATATTATAATAATATACGAAATACGATAAATTAAAGGAAATAATAGACTGAGCTTAATTTTCAAAATGAGATGTGCGTATTATCTCATTCGCAGGACTTTAATAATAATAAATAATAAATTGCGAATATTTATAGTATATATTTTCCATAAATGACATAAACGAATATGTTACGATATTAAAAGGTGAGAATATTTATATTTATGTGAACAGAAGATGATCCAATATGATATTGAACCGATATATTACACGACGTCTTGTAAAAATTTGTCAAAAAAAAAAAAAGAAACTTTTACATAATATTATACATACATTGTACATAATTAAATCCACGTAATAAAATTACTATTGATATTCGCAATTTATTAATATATATGTATATACAGACAGTCAGAATTCAGGATATTGAAGAATATAGGAAAAGGAAATGTTCCATCACGCGACTAAAAAGGACCATTTTTCCCCTGTTTCCGTCCGTTATTCACGAATACTCCGACAGAATTTTAATTTCACCCCCGTTTTAGGTCCCGAGTTCGATCCAAACAAATTCATCGCGCCGCGATCGAACTCTCGCGAATCTCGCGAAATTACTTGCCCGTCTTCCGACCGACGTGATTTCCCTTCATCGCGAAAAAATTGTTTCCAACGGTGGAGATCTCGTTAAAAAAGTTGGGAGGAAAGTTGGCTCGAGTCGATCCTCGAGTTATCCTCCCTTCCCTCCATCTTGGACGAGGATAACGGTGATTATTCTTAAATATTAATCTTGCCTACTAATCCGCGTTAGTAACGAGAATGACCTGAACGTTATGGAACAACTTTGTAATAAGAGTATCCTTTACGACGGACCTAAATCCCGTTTATGCTAAAGCGGTTAAGTTGCGACATCGGTGTAACTCGATATCGTTTGTTAAATTAGTTCCCGGAATTAATTTCCCTCCCTGATTTTAATCCGTCCCACTCGGACAAGCGGATTGACCAGTGTTAAAATAAGACAACCGGGGGGGGGAGAAGGAATAATATTTGTTTTCAATATCGGCTGCAAGCGACAGCTAAAATTGTTACGCTCGGGTCAAGCGTACGGAATTTTTGAATATTTATTAGGGTGGAACGAAAAAAAGATCAAAGCGGTATGATTATTTTCTTACTCTTGATAAATAAAACAAAATTTGCGTTCAATTTTTTAGAATTTCGCATGCACGAAAGTTTTCATTTTTTCTTCTTTTTTTATTTTTCGACATCGTAACGAATGAAAAGTATAACATCGGAGGATATTTTAAGAATATCGATACTATTGTAAATCTTTTCGGAAGAAGAAAAAAGAAAAAAACATCAAAAATATCTTCAACGAACTCGAAACAAACATCCCAGATCTTTGATAGTATACAGATAAGAATCGATCGAATCGATCAATTATCTTAAGTAAATCGAAGTAAAAGGAAAAACAAAAGGTATATACTCACATCTAACATCGAACCTGACTTCCGTGCTCGACGACATAGTCGGGTTGTCATAGGCCGGATGAATGGCCACGCATCGAATCGGCTGTCCATAGCGCGATCTGTCCGCCATGATCTCGCAGACACTGTAGGTCGCCCAGGTACGAGGATTATCTATCTCCGTTGAATTCACCTGTGGCCTCAAAGTCCTCACTTCGGTCTCACCCACGTACCTGCGAGCATTTCACCCGAAAATTTGCATTTCCAATGCTTGCTTCGTGACAATTCTGCGCGGAACAGTGAAATCACACGGACACACCGAACCAACAACCCTTCCTCCTCGCCCCCACCTTTTTCTCCTTCAACTCTGTTCCGTCTCTCCTCTCGTTATCCCTCCATACTTTCCTTCTCTACGAAATCAAAAATTGAAACGCTCGTCATTCTGCAATTTCCGAGCAACCTCCTCAGTGCTTCTGTTCAGTGCTCTGAACATTTCATCATTTCATTCTCACTCATGGTGGAATAGATTTTCTCCTGGGTCTCCTGCGTTGGAGAAGAAGGATGAAGGGGGTGGAGAAACTCGATGATCGCCATATGTTTTCCATTGACGCGGCAATTTAGACGCGTCTTTGGGAACCGATTGATTCTACTTAACCGGGATTACTTATCGCGGTGATAACACGCGGCGTGTCGTGGTTACTTGGATAAATAACCGTAGGGAAACGTATCCATCGCGCAGAAAATGGAGTGAAATTTCCGGCCAAGGAAAGGGGATGCTCGAAATGGCGGAGAAACGGGGGGAGGGATGCGTATATGTTACCGCGGATTTGCATGCAAGATAAGAGAAACGAGTGCAATCAATTCTTCCGGTTAAAGAAGAACGTTGTAAGCTTCATCTCGTTACATTAGTCTCGTTTTCTTTGATCGCTCGCTGTCGTTTCTCTTCTCTTGCGCAAAACCATTTAAATATTCCTCGCGGAAAGAATAATACTTCCGCTTATAAATTATATTGCTTTTTTTCCTTTTTTTTTTTTTTTAAACGTGACAGAGGATTATGAACGCGGGGCTTAACGTTCGATTGCTTTTCAAAGTCGTTCTTTCTCGCGAACAAAGCTACGACAACTATTCGTTTCGATCGATGAGTATCATTTACAAATAAAGTACACGTAAATTACAAGCACCGGTAAATTAAAGAGAAAGAGTGTTTGTTTCTTTGATAAATTTTTATACCGATCCTATCGACATCTCGAAAGAAAGAAATTAATGAATACTACAAAAAAGTAACGGTAATAAATAATATAAATAAATGCAGGCTTAGCGATGATCGATAGCGCATACTTGGCGTTTCGAGCATCCCCGATATCAATTAGACTGATTTGCACGGACAAGGAGGGACAGTAGCGGAAAACCTGTCGCGTCATTGGATCCAAGTTTCGAACTAACGATGAACTTGCACCGTTCCCTGGTCGTGATTCGTCTCTCGCAACTCGATCAACGTTTCTCGGTTTCGCGCTCGGTCGAAGCCGGTTCGGTTTCGTTCGATCCCGCGCTTCCTGTTGTTTCTACGCCTCTGGGGTGCAAGCGAACCCCGATAGCCTCTTAACTTCGTCTAGATACCGGCTGGAATGGATCATGATTATTCATGGGCGAGCGACCGACCGAGCACCGTCGCAACGCTAAGATCCACAGGGTGCATTACGGGTCGGGATGTTCGCGCGGGGAAAACTTAACTCGAACAAACGGAGAGCGCCGCGATTCCTCTGTTTTGAAATAATAGAGGCAGCGGAGCGGAGGGAAAAAACGCTCTCCAATTTGTTTTTACGATTGCGACGAAGTGACTTGGCCTCCGCGACTCCGGAAGAAATTCAATTTAAAAATTAGATTCGATCCTTTTTCAAGCGTTTCTTCCGACTCGCGACTCTTATTGCACCGCGAACCCCTTGCGAAACCCCTCGGTGCAATTACGGTGGTAATCGTTCCGATTACAAGAGAGAACGACTGAGAGCTCGTGGCGTGAAAGACACGAGTGGAATTAAGTTGTCCCTAGATCCGCGAGGCGAAATCAAGTCTGGGGAGCTAATCGAATCAATCCCGAAAAGGAGCAGCGTTACTCTCCGGCCGATGATTGAACGCGGGCACGAACGAGGTTGGAAAACGGGCGCAATCTAAAAGCATTCAAACCTCTCCCTTGGAAACCAATGTTATTACACGGTTCCTTTCCTGGGTAGCTAGCTACTCCGTTTCAATTTCCTGCCTTGACCTTTTTTGCCGATCCTCTTTCGTCTCGGTCGATTCGTCGACGCGCGATTCCGTTGTTCGAGATATCCGTGCCACGATGCTCGAATTCGAACGAGTGGTTCGGAATCCAAAGAAGATCCAAAGATCGAAATGGTCATGATCTTTTTTTCTTCTTCTCCTCCTATTCTTATCGTGGTGAGAAATCGATCGGTGGTTTGTTGGAGGAGTTTTCGAGGAGAAAAAGGCCGAGGCGAGGAGGGAGTCGTCGGGTGGATGTTACGTAGTAAGTGGTAACGGAATCTACGGTGCAACAATTACGAACCATTTAATTAGAGGCGAAGGATTCCCATACCGCGCTCTGCAAGTGAGCGCAGCGATCTCACCTGCTCGGGCTGTCACGTTGCTGCCGGGTAGAATTAGACGATCCGCGTACTCTATCTGCGGTCGCTGAGGGCTGACTGGAATGAGAAAATTAGCAGAGGTTAATTTGGCCGTCGCGCGGCTGGATATTCGGAGACACGCGGCCCAACGTTTCTCTGGACGTCGCTCGTTATAATTACGTTATCATTTAACCGCCTTCCTCCTCTCTGATTACCTTTGTCGGATCTATCGATCGTCCGCGACACGATTTTCGCTTTCCACGATCCAACTTATTTTAACCTAAGCTTTTTAAATCTTATTTAAAGTTTCCAACTCACCGTTACCGAGAAAACATATCCGTCCATAAATTATCTCGAAATTCGATTAAACTCTTCCATTGAAATCGTGTAAAGAAGAGAGGAATAATTTTTAATCGTTTATCTTTGTCCCTTTGTTTCTCTTGTTCTCGGGTTCTCGTTCGCACTTTACGTCACTTTACGATTTATCCCCAAACTCCAGACGCAAACGCAATTCTTGGAAGCGATTCGCAGAAGAACGGACACTTCCAAAAAAAAATGTAGATCACCGAGGCGTAGACGGTCAGTTCTGATAATCTGTACGCTGTATTAAGCTGTATTAAATTACGATACTTTAAGCATACTTTATATCTCGGGATGAATCAAAAAAATGATGAGAGCGGATATTTTCCTCTAATAGATTTTCACGACAAAATTGTTAACTTCTTCTTCCGGGCTTTTTATATACCTAAAAATCATAAAAGTTGCGATATTTGCGATATTATCACGCGTGTTTATGATAATTTTACCAATTTTTCCCAATGTCTAGACTCCTGTCTAGAAGTATCTATAAAAATTTTCGATCTCTTCCAATCCAATATTTGAACGCGAAAGTAGAAAATGGATCAATCGTTAAACTAGGAGCTTAACGGTATAACGCGAACATCGCGTCCCGTAAAATGAGTTTTCTTATAAGGTCGTAACCGCTGTTGGAGAAATAATACCGTTTTGATCGTCAGCGGGATATATATCCCGCATCGGCCCAGTTTCGTAACTTCCCTATTGTCTTGTCGCGATACCTCGTCCCTAGACACGCGGGTAGCGCGTTAATTTCGTCACAATGGGAATAACGACAATGAAAAGCGACGAACGTGGATTTGATGACCAGGCTGGTTTCACCGGCGGACAATACACACTCGAATAGAAATGGGTTGCATCCTCAACATGTTTAACGCGTTGATTAGTTTGTTAACGCCGCTTTTCATCATTTCGAATCGGCGCGGAGAATATTATCAAGTTCAAGGTTGAACCTTACCTCGGACAACGAGCCTGGCCGGTTCGGATGCCAGCGCGTCCTGCGTGGTGAAGTCGCTGGCTGTCACCTGGCACTGCCATAGACCGTCGTCGAACTCTAAAGTGGCCGATCTCACCCACAAGGAACAGTCGCCGATGTCTGGCCGTCCTACCCACTCGTATTTCTTCAAGTGCATCCCGATCGGCTGAAACGATTCGTCGCGAAGTCAATTGGCGAAGTCGTTATCCCGGGGAGAGGAGGGGGGAGGGAAATTCGAACGGTAATATAATGTCGGGCAATGAAATAAACGTAGAGGCAACTCTACGTTTCGTGAGTCGTTGGACGGAGGGGGGGATCATTATCGTGAATCGAACACGAGGCGGGCTTTGAGAAAGCGAAACGGGGGCAAAGCGTAAATCGAGGACAGAGAGTGGTGGCACCAACAGATTCCGTGGACAATGGCAGCCACGGTGTATGTCAGCGTTTTGCCGCGATCGTTTAATCGACGAACGAAGGGACTTCGATCGTTCCTCGTTACCGGAATCCTCTCAAGCCCCGCCACAGCTTTCACTTCCCTCTCTCTCCCTCTCTCCTTCCCAACCCCTTCATTTCTCCATCTCGGCCTCTAAGCGCGTTCCATCCGAAATGAATCATCGGCTTCCGGCTTCGAGGCTCTTCTCTTCTTTCGCGTTAGATTAATTCGCTGCCGGGAAGGTAGGAAAGTGCGGCCTTAGCAAGTTTCGCAGTCATAATGTGCCCGTAATTCAAGGATCGATTCCCTATCCGGAGGTATCCCTATAATCTATTCCCTTTCCCTCCCCCCATACTATTTTAAAAGCCCGTCCTCGCACGTTCCCGCTTCCGTTATCCGCTGCTCCTTGGAAGGCAACCTCGTGTGTACACCGTGCGGAAACTGGATGATCGCTCCAACAATCCTTCTTCTCCTCTATCCTGTTGCCCAGAAAAATCTCGTCGTTCGTCATTTAAGGCTATTAGCCGGTTAACGAGTTTTCGTAATCCCTGCTCGACCAGCCGCCCCATGAAAATCCTTCTCGAATTAACGCCAGCTTGCTCTTCTCTCGGGAATTCCTTCTTTTCCCCTCTCCCTTCTTCCCTTCCCACTTTCGTCGCCTCGTTTTCGTGTAAATAATTTTCGTTTCTCGAGAATGCTGCGTCCATCTCAACGCTTTGGAACCGTTCGATGAACAAAATGTTAATCGTCTTCCTTTTCTTTTTTTTTCTTTTTATAATTATCTCGTTCTCGATAGAACGTGTCAAGCCACGTTTAACCAACGTTTCTCTCTAAAAATGGCGAAACGAAACTTTTGTCAATCCGGGATGTATTAATAATGAACAGGACGGTTACCGAGAAAGTGCACGGCATTTATCATCGAACGGCAGACACGATAACACAATGGGGGAATCATCACCCTCCGTGTGATGATTATTCGGGCGTAGATGGGACAAGGCGGCGCGTCGCCCTCGGGGCAAGAAGAATAATGAGTTGCCAGCGCGTTGACGTTTACCGTCGCGAGACGAAGCGACGCGTACGCAATTACGCGGATATTAGCGTCTTGTCCGTCGATTTTTCACGGGAGTCTACGACGTGGCACGTTCGACTTGGAACTTTTCCATCCCATAGACGACGCGTTCTACATTTGTCAGCTTTGGTATAGTTTTATTTTACGCGATGTACAGGTGTGTATACGTGTTTCTAATTAAAACTCGAATTAATTTAAACAATTAGCGAAAATATAAAATTTTAACGAATTTTAAATTTTCGGCCACCACAACTCTGAAAATTATCTATGCCGAAAGTTCGTAAATGAATCGTTATCGTTATCATGCTCGGCTAATTCCAATTTCAGTTTGTTAAAAAGGAGAAAATTTCATCGGTATGAAAAAGTATATCTATTCGATACGAGCGTTAAAAATAATTGCAGTTGAAATAGGAAAAGGATTGAAAATACTAGAGAGAGAGAAATTCAAATTCGTGGAGATTTTTAAAATCAACTCGAGATTATTCTGAATCGAATATTATTCCAATTAACGTACGTTCTCGTTTGTTATCTAGCGACGATATCCTTGCGGAAAAGAGTACATCCGATTTTTAAAGCGCGCGTCTCGAGACGCTCGTGACAAGGAGCGCGAAACGGTGTCGCAACAGGAATGTAAACTCGATGTGGCTCGGTGTCGGATAGTCGGAAAGATAGGAGCGAGGAGAAGTGGGGAGGGCGAGCGAGCGTCACCGGCGTCATTCATTTAAAGGATTAAAATCCGGGCGCTCGTACGAGCGTTCACTTACTTAACCGTGGAAGAGGGCCCTTATTCCCTTTTCTTCCTCCTCGCCGGTTCACGGGATCCGGCTCTGTCTTCGTTCGACCCGTGACGGCCGCACACGCCGCCACCTTCCTCCTTCCACCCTCCTGCCTTCGTGACTCTACGTTCTCCGGAGAGGCCGCGACCAGCAATCAGCGTAATGCACCCGCAGACACGCCCCTCCCCGTCCCCTCCACCCCCTCCCCATCCACACAATCGCGCGTCCCACACACGGACGCGCCACCCACGGACGCGTGCACACGTACGAATGAGGGCGGCGTGGCGAAGCGAACGGCCAGGGTACATAACCCTCCGGGCCAAAGGCCCTGATAACACGAGCGAGGGCTCGAGTAATGCAGACGCAACGGCAATCTCTTGGAGAGCAACGAAATAGATCGTGGGACGCGAAGAGAAAGCGAATCGATGCGAGAACTCCTCTTCCCTTTCTCTCGAACTCGCTCGCCTCCAATCTTCCGTCCTTTCTTCCGCGGAAGAGGAATCTTTTCTCTCTCTTCGGAATCGGCTGGTCATTATCCACCTGGTCGTCGTGTTGCGCCGCCTCTATCTTCTTCTCTCCTTCTTCTTTCGTGTTTACCACTCTTGCGTCCTCCTCTCGTCCGCCCTCTGATGGATCAACCTCCTCTCGCTTCGTTCGAAAAAGTTGTTAACTTTGAGATTCATCGCCGACTCGTTTGGCAAGGATGAGTAGGAAGGGTTGGTTCACGGCCGAGCGGAGTTGCGGCGAGTCGAGCGGGCGTAAAAGGAGAGCGGCAGAGGGTTCCTCCCTCCCTCCCTCCCTCCTTCCCTCTTTGGAATGTTCTTCTCGGGATGGTAAAAGGCGGTTTCGAAGAAGAAGCGGGTGAGAGGGAGCGGCGCCCGAAGGGTGGGCTGAGCGGCGGCAAAAGAGGAGGCGGAGAGGTTTCTGGTAATCCGGTGAAGACGATTCCGTACACCTATTTCGCTAAAGTGATTTCGTGCCTTCGAAAAATTCGACATTTCCTCGGGAATCGCGCCGCGCATCGTGAAACTTGCCAGTTGCTCCCTTTCCCGCGTCTATCGGCCCGATGAAAAAATGCATCTCTGTAAAGCTAACGTGTCCCCTTTCTTCTTCTAATTTCGACGTTGCGTTACCTTCTTCAAACGGGAAATCCCCCCGAACTCTTCTGTCACGATGGTATCGTTCGACAGAATAGATTTTTACTTTACTCCATTATTCGAAAATAAGAAAACGGATTCGTAGGTTTTTTCGATCGGTCGATGTATTTTGCCAGTTCTCGTATTAATTTCCTTTCGAATGAACGTATTTCTCGCCATCTTTCCTTCGAGATTGTAATCAATCGAATCTAATTTTTGCTCACGCGATAATCGCCAATCGTGTCTCGACGGCGTAGGCAGGAAGTGGAAACAATGCGTTGCACGAATAAGAACGAACGAGGAAACGTACCCAGGGGAAGAAGGGAGCGTTGTAAACAAGAGTGGCTCGGATCTCGGGAGAAAATTATCCCCCTCGTTATTTACATCTTTCATAGATATTCACTTTGGAGGAAGAAAGGACGAGGAAAGAAGAATAGGGTGGAGAATCGGAGGATGAGCGGGCGCGAGAGAGAAAGAGAGGGGGAACAGGAAGTAACGAGAAACCACGAAGAACGTAAATCTCGTGGTTTTTCGGAGGCGATCTCGTTTTAGAATCACCTACCGCGAGAAAGATAGCGATAGCTTGTTGCCCAACATTGGTAAAACGATATTCTTCCCGAATATCCCGAAACGGGTGCGATGGAAAATCCTGTTTCTGAACGCCATTTGCATAGTTGTCCCTGAAAGATTTACCCTCTCGCCAATCTTTTTTTCGCTCGCGTTATCCGTTTAAAGCGTTTCTAAAGATGAACCTTCTCAGATTTATCCGATCTCCGCTTTTTCCTCCCCGCGACTACTTGTTGAAAGCGAAATTTTATTGCCGTTTCAATTTTCCGCTCTTTCGGATTATTTTCAAGTTCGTTGCACCGTTCGAGGCAACTTTCGTCGAGGGAAATGAATTAAACAGAGAGGATGGCAGGGATCTTAAATAAGTAACGCTTCGTCCATCGATGCACGGATTTATAGACTTGGAATCTGTCGAACCGTGTAATCGGGAATTAACTTTACATCTATGTACCGGATATGCCGTTTCCGTCCCATGTTAATTTACGATCGAAACAATCTGCTTATCCGAGCGATCGTAACACTTGATATAAAAATTTATATCACACACTCGTACAATTTTTCCCCTTACGTCGACAAAATCTGCGAATGTATCGGCGTTAATAAATCGAAGAGATTATATTCGTCGGTTTACGGGAAGGAAAAAACGTTACGAGAAATCTTTAAAATATCTTTGATTTGGATATAATGGAATCACGGCAAGATGTTATCAATTTCGTGGGATCGAAACGAAATCAATATCATCGAGGTGGTGTTTTTTCTTCAAAAATTGCGAGTTCACCTCAGAAATATCGAGATATCGTAGACTCGGTCACGAGTAAATGTAATTCCGTGGAACGGAGGCGGTTAAAATCATTTCAATTTCCGTGGTACTCTGCGTTTTTCTTTTACCTCTCCATCCTTCCTTTCCATCGTTTCTTAAAAGGCAAAAGAAAAAATTCACGCGTTGCATTCTACAATTCCTGTTTTTAATTAACGTATCTCTCGAATCCGCAGCGGCAAAAAACTTCTTCCGAACGTGGAAAAATTTTTGCGATCGGGCGCGTGATTCGAATGTGGGTCGAGCGTGGAGGAAGCCGATATTTCAAGCGAAGTTTTTCGCGATTTCTCGGTGAAAAATAGCGCAGCCATGTGAACGGTGGTGAACAAATCTTGTACGATTCCGGAGGAATATCCACGCTCTTGTCTCCGAAGACGTCGTCGATCGATGAACGAAGATGGATTCGCGAGTGAACGAGGCTGGGAAAAATATGTTCGCTTCCGATTCGAGGGAGTTTTTTGATATTTAAAATCGATAATTCCCTCGGAAAGCGCCCTGTCTTCCCCATCGATTCGCGATTGCCCCTTTCAGAAACGTTCGAATCTCTCGATTTCGAACCGAGAAAGGTATCGATAGAACCGAAAAAGGAAATATCGAGCGTACCCTATGAGATGACGATTTTGACGCTGCGCCTTGATCGACTCGACCCTCGGCTCGGTCTCGATCGTTTTTAGCTAATTACGCGAATTAATTATACATTCGCCGGCGGATGAGGAAGAGGCTGCACGAGACAAACGTGCTCGGGCTTTGTATCCAAATAACGAGGCGGAGGGGGATGAAAGAAGCGGAGAGTGGCCGGTTTTCACGATGCCTCGAGGGGGTAAACAGAAGGGAGTCGCGTACAAAGTGGATGGATAAGTGGCGGTCGAGTGGTCGCCGGTTGCTTTGGAAATTTATCATTTAATCTTTCCGCGTGGTGTTGGCGGGATTGCGGGATCTACGGACGGTCGCGTCGCCCGCGGTTAAATGCGTTTCAAGGGACTCCGCTCTTGCCGTCGTACGTGTCTCTCCACGCGTGTGCGTGTTTCATTCTGTCCATATATATATATATATATATCGCGTTTTATATATATATATATATATATATATAAAACGCGAGATGCAAACACGAGCAAGTTTATTCCGCGTGAGAATAGGAGAGGGAGGCAGGGAATCGAGGCAACGACGGTGCGGGATGCCGGTGACCGCGCCATACCAATACGTATATCCGGTCGGTTATATAAAAGCGTGCATTAATTTGCATATTAATTCGCCGGAGTAATCCGCTTTAATGACATCTGGATTAGAGGAAATGTCGTGAGGAGATATACACTCCCCCCGCTCGTCGATGCTCCCCCGCCCATTTCAAGAATATCCCCCGGTGTATAAATACGTTTTCATAATCATTTTCGTTCCGTTATATCGTAGCGAAAGGGTAACGCCAAACTCGGTTTAGCCGCGGCTTTTGATTACACGCGTGATCTCTCCCCGTCCGCTGAATCGATCGATTTTCCATCCAGATTTCGACCGAATTTGCGGCCTCGCGGTACCGCGCTGTCAATTTTCCAGCATTAATTTGAATATTAATTCCCGATCATTGATAATCCGGGGTTAATGACATTACGATCGAAGAAAACACGAGATCGCGTAACACACGTGCGCGACTGTTTTCAACGTCCACCAGCATCGATAATACGCAAGTATGCAGTACGCACGTCTGAGTTTGTCGAAATGCCGTTTTCACCGTGTCTTTTTGAAAGGGGATTAAACGTTTCAACTTTTGTCGGGAAAATAATTTACTTTGACAGCTTCTCTCGGAACTGTTTCATCCCCGGCTTCTTTCATTCTTAATAGCGTGTACCTCGTAATCCTATACCACCCCGATGGAAGCTTTGCACGTACATGTTCCGCGCGAGGCACGGTTGGTGAACGCGTGTTAACCTCCTTAATTGGCAGAAGGGATAAAAAAAGAAACGCGGAGTGCCTTCTTTGCCTTCAAAAGACCATTTTTTTTTTTTTTTTCTTTTTCCGATTGAAGAAACGATACTCCGACGCATGAACAATCGTCGGATATAATCGTGGCAAAGTCCAAAAGATTCTTCCATCTTTCCACGACTTTCCATTCGACGTTCCATTATTCCGTTTAATTACTCGGATTTACGAGTTCTTGTCGCAAGAAAATGAGTTGGCAAAACGAATTCCCCGATTATACGTACCGGATACCTGGATTCGCGCAGGATTCGTTTGTGCTCGTTCATCAACACGGACGAGGGAAGGAGGGTGAAAATAAAATGGCGGGACGGGTTGAAAATACGCGTGCAAGAAGAAATTGCGTGAAAGCTCTCTTCTTGAGAAGCTCGGTCAAAAGATACGCCCGCGTCTCGAGGGCTCGCGTCGACTTTTCGTCGCCTTTCCGTCCGTTTCTCCGACCATTCTCCGTCCTCCTCTCACTCTCGCGTACCCGCCACGCTTCTCGCTCCAATCCACCGCCGGCTTTTCACCCCTTGGTTGCTCAGCTTTTTTCAGTCGAGGCGTTGTAACGACTCCAATTTAGAGGTACGTACGCGGCATACTCGACGACAACCAACCCCTATCTCCCCTCTACATCAAGTTACCTTCTCTCCCTCTTTCTCTCCCTCTCTATCACGATGAACGACAGCGAAGCAAGTTTTTCGTGTTGCATAAGCAACGCGCGTTCACGACGCGCATCCACTTGCCTGAAGGGTAGAAAAGACGAGGAGGAGGAGGAGGGAGTGGAAGGAAGTCGAAGTGGAACGGAAACCGGTGGACGCGAGTCGGACGCGGAGGTGGGATAGCAAGTGGCGCAAGAAATTTGCAGGAAACAAGGGTGAACGCTACGTTTAGCCTCGCAATTGCCATAATAAAATCTTCGTGGCGTTAAATCTTCCGAGAGAGAAAGAAAAAGAGAGAGAATCTTCAGAGAGAGACATCGTGAAAATCATTTTTTCCTTTTCTTTAGCAGAGCTTTTCACGTTAACGCGTTTGTTTATTCCGGGACCAAGCATCGTGAAGAAAAATTTATCGCGTTGAACGGGAAACGGGTGAGAAAGAGAGAGAGGAAAAGGAAACGGAAGGAAGGAAAGATTAGGAGGGCGGTTAAATCGCGTCTCTTCCAAATTTTAGAACGCGAAGCCAAGTATTTTCCTCGTGACCCGGAAAGCGTAATTTGGTGGCGCGAACGCCAGAAAAATTGCGGCTCTTGACCCGGTGTCGACAATACGAGAAGGGAGAAATGCCGCAGCTTTCGCTATCGTAACATATTTATATTTTAATTCGAGGGACCGGATTCGTTTCTTTGTTACCTTTCGTCGCGTTCAACGATTTCATTCGTATTTCGTAACGAAAACTCTTTGCTCTCCTCCCTTCTTTTTTTTTCTTTTTTTTTTTTTTCTCTACCTCTTCGTTGTTGCGTTTCAACTTTCCGCGAACGCTTGATTTCCGTTCGAAAATTTTAATGAAAACTGAAAACTCCCGCCGCTTGTTGACTGGAAACGTTAATCGACTCTCCGATCAAATCCAAAGTTCTCGATGATTGCGAAACGATCGTCAAAGCGTTAAGTGGATTCGTGGAGGGGGGTGAAAAAGCGTGGCCGGATCGACGCCACTCGATAATTTTGCGGTAACGTCGAGATAGCTTTGACGATCGTGAAAAATGAAAAAAAAAAAAAAAAAGAGAAAAAAAAGAAGAGGAAGGAAGGGAGGGGAAATCAAACGCATCGAAATACCGTATCCCGTACAAGTTGAGCTTTGAAGAAGATTCGAAGACATTTATCCTCGATTGTTGGCAACCATCGAGGTTCTTTTCATCGTCCTTATAACGCGCGCAGAACCTTGGAGGACTTAATTACAAGGAAAAGACGATTACGGGAGAGGAGAGTAGATGGGGGGGAAGAAAGTGGATGGAGGACAGTCTGGGGAGAAGAAGGATCGAGAGAGAGAGAGGAAGGGGTTGGGCCGACTAGGAGGCGGTTGCACGATGGAATAAAAAGTTTCGTCGGGATTAACGATAACGACGATAATGAAGCCGCGTGTCACCGACGGGTTGGACGGGCGATCATTGTTCGACGTCGGATATCTCAGAGTCTTCTTGGAAATCTTTTCTTCGCTACCGGGGTTCGCGACAATGTTCCCGTTTTTCTCTCCGGATCGTCAGACGATGTCCTCCTCCTCGTTCCTCCCTTTTTTCCTTCCCGAGCAAGTTTCGCAGGAAGAAACGGAAAGTCTCGAAAGATCGACGAGTCAGCTTTTTATATAAATATTTTCAAGGAAATTTCATTCCTTGGTGGTTTCACGCGTTAATGCGCTGCACTTTGTGGAAGTGTGGAACGATGAATTCTCATCTAAATTTGCCGCAGAGAGAGAAAAGAAGAGAGAAAAAGAGAAAGAGAAAGAGAGTGTATACGTGTATAATTCCACTTATGAAATTGCATTTGGTCAACTGTTCGTTTCGGGAGAAGACATCGCAAAGAACGATGCAAATCTGTTTCGAGGGAATTGCGTCCTTTGTTAAACGTCGTACCAACTTTCAAACTTTCCTCTTTTTTCACCGATTCGTATCCTGAAACTTTCCACCAACTCTCGATCGATCGTCATTCTTTCTTCCGTCGTTTCTCTTCTCAATCGATCGTCGAGAATTTCGTAACGGTTCCGCTTTCTTCCAGACCATCTGATCTTCAATCGCGCGCCAGACGGATAAATATACATCCACGCCTTCGAGATACGTGGTTGGCATGGTCGATAGGAAAAGTTACGCGCCTCTCTCGCGTATCCCTAACGGACGTCACTGTTCCTCGAATCCCTATATATATATTAGACGTGTATAGATACAAACGATCTGCCCTTTTTCGCGGAAACAAAGCGTACGAGTCAGTGATGGAAACTCGTGGAAAGCGAGTAAAAGACTCGTGAATCGTGTGGTAGCCGCATTCTAGAAGATAGCCAAGTTTAGCCAAGAAAAATTTTGACGACAATTCGAGGGAAATTATATTTGATCTATATTTTAATTATTTATGATCTAAATCTATATTTTCTTACGATTAATACGCTTGGGATTTATCATATTTTCCATTCGATCGAAATATTGTGCGATTTACGTGGATGAGTTGCTCGACCGTGGGCGAGCAATATTCTTTTCAAATTCGTCGGATTTCGAGAAAAAGTACGAACGCGGTTAGTGAATATCTCCGTGGCAACAACTGCCGGCTCTCCCCGGATTTACTCTAAGTAAGTAATTGTAAGTAAATGAGGTGGTTCGCGAGCGTGCACTTGCTTGCGCGCTTACGCAGAAAAAAAAATGTATACGCGGGTGAAAGGATGGCTTGAATTTAATTAAAAAAATTTTTTTAAACGGATAGCCCGCGCTGAATGCCTGCATTACGACAGACACTTTCTTTAACCGTAGACACATTCATTCGACGATTTATGCGATAACGCACGCTATATTTTACGAGATATCTATTAAGAATCTAAATATCCAGAAGAATAGAAAAATTTCGAGAAATGAGAAAAAAACAGTCAAACCATTTAAAGATTTCACGAGGAGCGATTAAAATTTTTAAAAATTGAAAGACATATAAAGAATTGAAACGCGTCCAATATTCTACGAGGGACGTTCTCTAAGAAGGATGTAAGAGGGATGTCGCAAAAATAAATTAATTTGAAAAGTTGAAAAGTTAAAACGAAGGATCTAGAATAAAATTGCTGTTGCGTAATTTATATACCCGATATTCCACGCGAGATGTAAGAAGTTTGTACGAAAAATAAACGAATTTGGGGAAAAAAAAAACCGAAAGGCCGCAAAACCATTTGACGATCCGTAATTTGTGGCATGGGCGTTTATCTCGGTACGAGTATGTTTGATCGTAGTTTGCATGCGTTGAATATTCATATCGAAATGGGCGTATCGATACAGGGTTATCACACGCGAAATTCAACCGCTGGAAATTTTTATGGCCCATTACGAGGGTTGCCAATGGTGCATAATGAAAATAACATTTTCGTCCTGATTTTCAATTTTTTATCAGGACGGGGGACGGGTTGGAGGCCCGATCGAAATTGATTTACACGATTCCCGATCGCGATTCGTTACTTCCGTCTCCTGTGTATTTGTTAATTTAAAAGATAATATTCATGAAATACTATACCGGCCAATATCGCAAACCAATAATCCACGCTTCGATAATGCACTCGACCATATTGTCGCGTTTATTTTTTCACCATTTTTCCATCGTATTCCGTAGTTACAAATTCATAGATTCGAAATTCGTTGGCGTCCGGTCGAACGAGTCGTTATCGATCTAACGTTCCTTCCCTTCCGTGTTTATCGAGAGGACGCAAAACTCGAGGTTTCCTCGAGGTTTATTCCCTGTTCTCTGTTTACAGTTTCATCTATACGCCGCTAGATCAATAAATACACTCGGGCGACGCGTTGCGTCGTAATATTTCACTTAAGTTCGAGCATTCGACCAGTCAACGACGAACAAGTATTTATTGTCGGCAGACACGTAACGTCCACTTTCGGTCAGAAACTTATCTCGGTCGAAGTTTACTGGCACCGAGGCAAACGGAGAAAAGTTGGCTGCCAGAAGGTTACAGTCCCTGTAACAATGAACTAGCCGGAATCGCGATAGACGAGCCAAGACGAAGCTGGGTGCTCCTTTCTCCTCCATCTCTCGGCTACACTCTCGGTCAGAGATAACAGAGGTACGTGATTTTTCAAATTCTACCCGTACTTCTCTACCGCGTACACGTATACTTTCCGCTTATTGTTAGAATTATAGGGAATGGAAATTTCCTTCGTTTATCCGTTTTCCTTTTACGATAATGATCTTCTTTTAACGATCTTCTATTTTTTTAAATTATCCCTTTTCGATCGATTACTCTCCCCATGTTTTTATCCTTTTCTCGTTTTATTCCCTCTCCCCTCTCTTCCTCTTCACTTCGCTCATTCCTTTTTCTTTTCGCGTTTTCTCCACGCTCGTTTCGAAACCCGGAAGTGAAAGAACGAAAGACAGCAGTCATACGTACAGTTTAGAACGGTCCATTTTATTTCAAAAGTGAATTCGGTGGAAATCAAATCCAGCGGCTATGGGA
Source organism: Apis laboriosa (assembly GCF_014066325.1). Classification (NCBI taxonomy): domain Eukaryota; kingdom Metazoa; phylum Arthropoda; class Insecta; order Hymenoptera; family Apidae; genus Apis; species Apis laboriosa. Next base: position 156,612 of record NW_025223954.1, read on the forward strand.
TTGAAACCCCGGGCAACCGGGTTGGATGGATAGACACCTCATCGATCGGTGCGTATATATATATTCACCAGGACCCGTAGATAAATCATTTTAACGTGCAACTTACCTTCTGATCCTTCTGCCAGATACACTGCCCCCTCTTCCCGAGCACGCGGCATATCAACTTCGCGTCTTGTCCGGGATTCACCTCGGTGTATTGGGGTGTCTCCTCGAATTGCTGAATACCACGGCACACTGCGAACACACAAAAGAAAGAAAAAATAACGGTCGTTAACGCTTCGACGCGAGTGCTTCTCTTTGGCGAAATTTCTTTTAACGACGTCCAAAATTTCTTGCAAGAAGAGAAATAACGAAAAAATGGAGCGCAGTTAACGAATTAAAATTTCTTCGAGAAGAATAAGAGAAATATAACAATTGAATTAAACTTAGTTTCGCGTGGAGAAGAGTATTATAGTGGAAAATTTTTTTCATCGTGAGAAAAATGGAATTAATATTAATGGATCAAAAAGAGAAGAAGAAGAAAATAAACTTTCTTTCGTAGAAGAAACCATATAGTCAATGAATTAAAATTCTTCCTTTGCGAAGAAATTGAACAAAGGAAAACAACGAGAAAAGAAATAAAAATAGCACGATTAATAAACCGAACAACGCATGGAGGACCAATAACTAGTTGAATCTGAATCGGTGCTTCCATAACTATAGTTGAATAGCGCGTTATGAAAGAAATTCTCGTATCAGGGAAGGACGAGGGGGTGGACGAGCGGAGAGAAAAGTTTTGTTTCGAGCCGATGGGGAAAATAACAGAGAGAAACGTATAAGCGTCGGTTTATCCGGGTATTAAAGCAGGCAGGTGCTCGTTAAAGTTGTTATTTAATTCGCAACTTCGATAAATTCGTTTAACCCGCTCGATCCGGCTACGGACCCCTCGATTTTCATCTCTCAGCTACCCCGATAAATTCTATCAACGGGGTAGATAATCGCGTTCCCCCGTTGCAAACGAGGCTCCCCGTCCTTAATTTACACGACAGCCAAGCTTTCTTTGATTAACAGAATTGCGTATTATTGGTTCGATCCGCGTTATTTGTTGGAGCTCGATCCCGATCTCGATGAACAACAACATGGGAACATGGTTAAACGATTAGATTATCGAGACGAATCTCTCTTCCGGCCAAGTCTCGAGAGAAGAAGAAACGGTCAAAAAAAGAGGGAGGGGGGAGGGAAAAACGTCGCTTTGTCGTTTTGTTATTCATACATTTTCCACGGGCTAATCCCGCGTGGGAAATTTTTGTCGAACCCGCCTAATGTCCACCCTCTCGTTCCCGTCCATTTCACGTTTTCGTTTTCAACGTGGGCCGACGTTGAAAGTTTTACGCGAGCTCGCATCGTTCTCGTTGGATTGCGCCGTTAAAAATTCAATTTTTCACCGAGATGGGAATGATTAATAAAGCGCGCTTTTTGCGCGCGCGCGCCCACCGTTACGCGAAAATAACTTTGCAAAATTAACAAACCGCCATCGTACGGATTCACCGCTGCTATTTTACGACCGCGAAAATGAACGTTACCTTACCAACGTGTATACGCAATCCGATATACGCAATCCATCCGCACACTCGGCACCGATTTCGCACCCCGCGCGGGGGTGATATTGAAACTGTCCCCAAATGCGATTCAGGGGCGCGAACAAACGGGCGCAAGTTGGTTAGAGCAAGGGGTCGATAAGGGGAACGGCGGACTTGGAAAATAATTTATAACCGGTCGTTGTGATTCACGGCCGAGACAAAGACCTTGCCCCAAGTTACAACGTAGCTTGCCGGGAATTATGCATTCCCCCAGGCCCCGAACTGCTCGACTTATTTTCAACGAGTGGCAGAGATAAAGCGGAATTTCCTCGAGTTCCGGCTAGTTATCCCGCGCGAACGGCTTATGAATTAATATCGCGGGATATCGAGAATACTTCGAGGGAATATTTTAGCGGAATATTCGGGCTGGTGGATCGATCGAGGGAGGGAGGGGGGAGAAGGGAGGGTGAAATAAAATCTAAAATTCATCGTCGTCGTAACTATGGCCGTGGAATCTCCGATCAGCGGGTGGATGGGCGAAGATGGCGGGGATGGAGGGAGGTGGAGAGAGGAGCGAAGCAATCGTCGATCAGGGATGGCGGTTACGGGTAAAAGTTAAAGAGTTTCGCAACAGGTCGGGCGAAAGGATAAATTCGAGGCTCCCCCCACTTCACGCCCCACTCGACTGCGAGTCGGATTTCTATCGCGAACGAAGGGAGGGGAAGGGATGGTAAATATATTCCGATGAAAATCGCGTAAAATGAATTAATGATGTCGAAATGAACGGTATAAGTGCTTTGGTAGGTTAATATTTTTTTATGTATTTTTTCCCTCTCTCTTCATCTTTCTCTTTCAAATTTATTTGGAAGTATATTTTTTTTTTTTGCAGAGAATTTGTAATTTTTTATTTCTTCGTAATTATAAATTTAATTATATATTATAGATTTAGAGAGATGGTAAATATATATTGCCACATGAAATTGGGTAGAACGAATTAATCGCGTCGAAATTCAATCGTTTGGACAGTGAATATATTTTTTAAATCTATTTCTCTCTAACATACATTACATCGGTAGATACGTTTTTCCGTGGTGATTTTTGTAAATCGAGTTTTTTGTAATTGGACGTATTTATAAACGTGACATTGGCAACGAACGAAATTCAATTGCCCGTATCTTTTAATCTATTTATCAAATACAAATCCGTGATAAATTTTTCGCGAGAAATTAATCGAATCGGATTAATTTGAATTTCTTCTTAATACGAACGAAATTATTTATAAATTTAACGGCAAATAAGATTATAAGATTTTCGAAAACTATCCAGATTAGTAGTAAATACCGTCGCGACGGTGACAAACAGAAGCATACAGAAAGTTCGGCGATTCTGTGGGGGAAAGATCTCGAAGCTGGAAAAGTTAAACGAGCGAGGTGTTTTCGAGGCGGCGTACGAATCGAAAAATTTACGAGACTTGTTCACGAGCGAGTAAATCAATACGTTGTCGCGAGCATCGCGCGCGATAAAATCCTCTATCGTTATTAGTAGAGAGGAGCCGAGCTGTTTCTCTCCCTTCATCCTGTCCCCTTTCAAAAGCCGCTTTCGATGCACACCCGCATTACGGTTTTCCGTCTCGCTGGCTCGCGCTGATTGGCTTCAGAATCGTCCAATTATTAATCTCTCATCTGGTTTTCCATGGAAAGCTAAACCGGTCAGGTGGCGCGTGATAGGTCGTTGCCAGAATCATTCGACTGCGCGTATTAATCAAGTTTGTGGGCCAAGCATAACGAGTCATCTCTGTCGTTAGTTACGCTTCTCTCTTGTTACTATCCGTTTCATTCCGCTGTTTCGTATTTCGCTCGAGGCTCGGCTCGTAACGATAAACGACAACGTTCTTTAACGTTCATTGACGCAAATGTCGGTTATTGTCGGCGTTGTCAGATTCGCATTGATGCGCTGGCAAATCACGTCTATAATATCATATATATATACGTATAAGCGTTTTCAATTACGTTGAACGCAATTTTATGGGAATTAAATTAGGAAAACGGAAGCATCGATATTGCGGGGAAATCACCGTTGTACGATCGCATCAGAATGTTCTAACTTCGTGTTTTTCCTATTACTTTCGTGGATTTATCGGTGTAATTATTTTTTCCTGTGTCGTATAGAAAAATTTATAATTCGATAATAATGAGAAATACAATGCAAAAGTTCAAACATTCGAGATTAGAATAAAAAAAAACTCAAATAACAATATCCAATTATTACTAATAATAATTGTAAAACGCGAGATTGTTAAACACGAATCGACCTCCTTTCTCCTTTAATTTCCCTGTAACAAGGAAAGAAGGGAAAGAATTAAAAAGAAAAAGAAATGAAATTTTTGAGGCCAAGCCGCAAAACGAAACTAGCGCGTCGACCGGTTAAATCGTTCCAACGTCGTTCTCCCTTTTTTATTTCGCGGAACGAAGCCGAGTTTCGCCTCGCCAAGTCACGAACAACTCAGCTGGAGGGATAAATCGCGGAAGGGTGAAACGATCGATCGCCCCTCCCCCTCGGTGGCAAATCGTTCTATTAATTTCGAAAGATTTTCGAAGGTTGAAAAAGTTTCGCGGTTAATCTTATCGACGATGGTTCGCGGCATCGATCGAGACAGGCAAAAAGCCGGATGGAACCTTGTCTAGGAACGAACCGCGTAATGCTTGCAATGCGAGCAATTTCACGCCAACCGACTCTCGCCCCGATTCGATGTTCGATTGTGCCCGCGGATTACGAAGCAATTACGCCCGCTTCTCTCGTGTCCGATCGGCTAAAGAGCTGACCTTTTCGACATTCACGATTCCATTCGTAATTTGTTTCCGACCAACGATCGTGTTCAGAGATTACAAATTCCCACCAACGGTACTTATTACCCTTGTACGAACGAGATCCTCCTCCTCCTCGTCGATCGATCCAAGCATCTTCTTCTTTTTTTCAAAGCGGGGGAAAAAAAGAAAAAAATTATTCCATTCTTGAAATATATCGTCGAACGTGTCCTCGGATAACGAACCTGCCATCCTTTTCGAATGATGTTCGAGTCAACAGTCGTGATAATTAATTATCCGTATTTGTCGCGGTAACGAGGCCATTATCTCGCTACCATATACTTATATCCTGGAATATTTCACGAGTATCTCGATGAACATTCTCCTTACGAGTTTGTGTATATACATAGAGGCTAATTCCACGGGAAAGAGCAACTTGGAAGAGGATTATGCGAGGGAGAGGGAAAATCTATTTTTGATAGGCTTTGAATTATTACGAGGAATATATATATATATGTAGGAAAATTTACGAGGTGTAAGGTAGGTAGCGATTTTGTGTGGATTTCGAACTGTTTTGTGCAAGCAGGAAGAGGATTTTGGGATTCATCCTTCTCCCCGCATCAAAAGAAATTTTTGATTAACGATACAACGATCGAAAATTAATTTTGATCGTTTTTGATGCAACTTTTAAAATTTAAATTATTCCCTTAAAAATTGGAATAAAATCACTTTTTAACTGATCGTGTCAAAAGAACTGATAGGTTTATACAGAATCTTTTCAAGATTGGATCTCTCGGCAGCAAAGATGTTCATCGCGAGATCCGGGACGATTTACAAGAAGAAACAAAATTGTAAAGAAACGCGTTCAGTTTGAGTTACATATCCGGATGACGCGTTTCCTCGATTTATTCGTCGACCGGACATCTCTCTTCGAAAATGTAAAACAGATACGACGACTTTTGAAACACGAGGCGAACTTTCGCGACCATCTTTTTCTCCCTTCCGAATGGAAACTATACCGGATAAAGTTTCCTCCCTCTCGAAAAAGAAGAAAAGAAAAAAAAAATAGAAAAACCAGAAGATAGAAAAGAAGCTTGTAGGAAAAGGGAAAAAAGGATTTCGGTGACACATGTTTCCAAGCGTGGAAGAATTAACGACCTGTTGTTTACCTCCCCTCCTCCTCCCCTTCCCCGTTCAATGCAATCCTGGCGAATACTTTATTCGAGAGAGAGAGAGAGAGAGAGAGAGAGAGAGAGAGAGAGAGAGAGAGAGAGACAAATGGGTATCTTAAATGTTCTCTGAACGTATCTCTCTTCCCATAAGATTAAGTCCGCGCGTCCGCCGTGATTGGCAATCGACGAGGATGGATCGTGGGACAAATTCCTGCCTATATTCCTGGCTATATTCCTCTCCCAGATTTTCCGGGATAAACAGAGAGGAGTTGGAAAGGTTGGAAAGTCCGCTCGAGTGCATTTACATCGATCCATCGGTGGAGGATAATTTAAAAGGACAAGGTTTTCGCTTCGACCTGTCGATCGAGGGAAGGGAGGGAGACAGAGAGAAAGAGAGAGAGAGAGAGAGAAGAGGGAAGAAAAAAATGGAGAAGAGAAAGAAAAAAAGTTACATCTCGAGGGGGATAACAAATGCGTCGGCCGGCGGAACTTGACGAGGAACGTTTCGACGTTACAGCTTTCACGGGGAGGGAGGAGGTGCTTTTAAATTAAAGCGCGCATGGGGGGAGAGGAAAGACAAAAAAAAAAAAAATAAGCAAAGCCTGCTTTTTCCTTCCCCACGTCTCGTTCCAGTATTTTCGTTTTATTCGTGACAAGTATACCGGGACGTAAGGAGAGGGACGATTTTGAAAATTTGTGTATTCCCGCAACAGGGGTGGTTATCTAATTTACCCTTTAATCGGGTAGTGAAAAAAGGCGAAAAAAGCAAGGCGACGGATATATTTTTCTCTTTCTGGATATATTTTCCTCGGTGTTGTACAAACGCAGCTCGTTTGAGGAGACACAGGTTTTTAAAAACAAACAACTCGCACCAGTTTAATTTGTTTTTTTACCTGCTGCGAAACGGCCTCGTGACGGGATCTCGTGAATAACGAACAGTTAGGATACATCTCTTCTACCCCCCTCCCCGATAAAATGAAATGGAGACGATCGTGTAAAAGGATGGAGGATCGGGAGAAAAAGAAAAATGGGGGAAAAAGGGAAAGGAGGAGGAGGGAGGTGAAAAAGGGAGCGAAAGAAGAAAGGACTGCGAGTTTCAATATATCGTACCCGTACCCCGTGACAGTTTTTAATCGCAAAAGCACGTTATTGGTGACTCGATGCGCTATATCGTGTCCCCTGCATCGGTCGAGTATATTTTTTCCCCCCTCCCCCGGCTGCCGTATGCAACTATCGATGCTGTATATCCGCGGGACCTCTATATTTTCTACGTACGGGCACGTACGTACATACATACATACATACATACATACATACCTCTTCTTCGTCGACACTCGACGCCATTGTTGCGAATTAAACGCAACGAGATACCGCGCCTCCAGTTGGCGTTGCCTCGACACGATATGTACACAGATTTCGATCCATCTCTCTCCATCCACCGATGTTTCGATTTTTCGAAACTTTTTTTTCTTTTCCTCTAAAATTCTCTTTTCTCTTCACACGCGTGGAAACTGTCGATCCTCTCGATCGCTTAAGACTCGCCGTTTTAAGAACGGCGAAACGTTAATAAAAGGATATCTTTTATTGACGTGAACGCGACAAGCTCTCGTACGATTTGCAATTTTAAATTCAGCGCAGCATCCGCGGCAATAAACGATCCAATTGCGCGGCGTCGCGCGCGCTTTATCGTGATTAAATGTCAACACGATCGGAGGCCGGCGATATCGAGTTATCTAAAATTTTTCCAATTACGAAACTGGCGGCCGAGGCCACTTGGTATTGGCTCACTGGCATTCGATGATCATCCTCTTCCCGCTATTTCGTATCGTGCCCAACATTTTTGTCCGTGTATCGTGGCCGAAAATCGGGCCGGTCAACCCGCGTCACGTTTCGTCGTTCGAAAATTGTTACGTCGCGATCGTGTTCACGCTGTTGAAAAAAGGGAAAGATCTTAAATGTTTTAAGATGATCGATCGACGTAGATCTTGCGAACAATCCTTTCGACGTGAAATCGATTTTTATTACTTCGAACATCGTGAACGAGTGTCTTCGTTTTAATTTAAATAGAGGGATTGATTCGGAAATACGATAACTCAACGATATCGAAGCAAAGTTATTATTTTAAAAAGAACGAAGTAAGGAATTTCTTTGCTTGATCGATGTCCTCTTCCACCGCATTCAAATTCCATTCCAAAAAATTTACGTCTACATCATAGATCGTTGCACATCTATCGAATATAATCGTTCCTCGAGTTATTTGTTCAAGCTCCCGAATCAATCTGTGTTCATATTCAATATCAAAATTGATCTCATCATCGAAATTTGCTCCTCTTCGCGAGTAATTATAAACCTTTAAATTTCGAATTCCCCCTTTTTCCCAACACCCTGTATCCTTACTCGTGTTTCCCTTTTATCGGCGAGGCAACTCCTATCGACGTTCGTTGGTTAATTCCAAGAAGGAACGCAAATTTAATAGAAACGGTACAGTAATCAACAAGAGAATCGACGACGACGTCCACCCACCCACCCGCTCGCCTCGTTTTTGCATATCGACGTCTGCCGCCGCATTATGAATTCACGCGTCGAAAACGCGCGGAAACGTTCAAAGGGCGAAGCTTGGCCTCCACTTTTAAATCCAAGCGATCGGTAATTAAATTGTTGCGCGAATTAACGTTGCCGCCCGATCGTGCAATCGCCTCTCGCAATCGGAATCGCGCCCTTTTCCCACCCACTCCCCCCTTCCCTGCGGTTCGTGTATCGAGGAATAAAATTTCCTCTTGTTGCCTCCTCTCTCTCTCTCTCTCTCCCTTCCTCCCTCTTACTCGCATTGGTTCCGTTTCGCGGGGCAAACACGAGCTCGAGCGGAACGAGCGCCACTCCAGCGAAAAATTACGGTTTCAAGGAGCCACGGGAAATCTATGTTGTTTTTATCCCCGACTCGCGAACCGTTTTTCGCGTTTTCGAGTATCGCTCGTGCGTAAAGCAAATTTCATCGACGCTATAGAGGGCAGTGGAGGGATGGAGAGATCGTAATTGGCGTGCGCGGATCGACGGTATCGGAGACACGGAAAGTAGGGGGTGCGTTTTCGAATTTCGTCGAGACGAAACTTTCTACGCTCCCTTTCCACCTCCTCGAGCGAAACCAGGAGAAACTCGCGAGCGACCTTTTCGCCACGCTTTATTCGATCACGATTTTACGAAAGGCCATCCGTCTTGATATTTGGTCGACACACAACCCGCGTCGCGTTTTCCTCCAATTACGTCGATACGGTGCTGAATTTTTCATTTCTCACTGCACGACTTCAACTATCGTGCACGAGTGAACCGTGCCTCGATCTATATTATTTATTTTTCGAAGAAAATAAGTTACTTCTTTTTACCACGACTGGACACATACGCTCGGGCGAACGAATTTTATTTGGTTCTTGGAAAGGGGAGAGTTTGCCACGGACATTGAAAAGTACGGGTAATGATTTTCCCGCGAATTTCCAACGCGTTTGTAGATTAATCTTTTCTCACCGCGCGATACGATTGCAACGAATAATATCCGTCGACACCCCCTTTTTCCCCTTTTTCCTTCCATCTCTTCCTCCTTCCTTTTCTCTCCTTTTTTTTTTTCCGCGCGGCGATTTTATCGTAAAACGTTTAGTCCGTTTCAATCGACCACCACCCACTCTCGAGAAGCAAAATATTTTCATACTCCGCGACAAAATTGTTTTCGCACATGGCGCAATACCGATACGCTCCTCGGTATCTGTTGCAATTTTCATTCAAACAATGTTTCCATGTTTTATGAATAAAAATATATCGAATAAAACACTCGATCCGACAGATCGTCGATTTCGCCGCGCGTTCGTGGGAGGAAGAGAGAGAGAGAGAGAGAGAGAGAGAGAAAATTTATTACCACCAATGACGAAACCCATTGTGCCCGCGAATCACGGTTTTTTGAATGGCAGTCGACGAACGCCACGTTCGAAACAAATATTCCCACCCTTCCCTCAACCAGGTATCGTTAAAAGTAATCGCGGCCACCTCTCCACCCCGCGAAAAAACTTGTATTATATTATCGTGGCGCTAAAAGCCAACGTGTTTTTCGCAGCAAGATCCGCGAAAACCAAAAGTTTTACGTACACGCTTTCTGTTCCAATTCGGATTACGCGTAAAATTGTACGCGCTCCACCGTAATATACGAGCGACGTGGATCGGGTATTAAATTACGGAGAAGGGTTGGAGGGCTGGGTATCAAAATTTCGTAGGAAACGTTTCAGCACTTTTCGAGGAGCGTCCGTGGAAATCTAATTAACGCGGGACCGTTTTTAGCTTGGTTTTTTGGCGGGTGGGGAAAAAAAAAATTTTTTTTTTTCCAGCGCGAAAAATGGGGATAGAACCAAAGGAAATAAATGGGGATGAGAGAAAGAGTGTATTCTCGGCGATTTCTGTACGCGACGCGATGCGAAATCCACAGTTTCAAATCGATTTAATCTTTGGCATTTCCGATGTAAAAACGTCATCGGGTCAGTCGAATTTTTCCTATCCCCCAGAAAATTATAGTCCGCTCCACGATTCAATCAACTCCCATCTCTTCCCCTTCGCCGCGGCTATTTTTTTTTTTTCGTTTCTCTCTTTTCCTTCTTTTTTTTTCTTTTTTTCTTGTTTTCTTTTTTTTCATTCCACGGCTTCGAAATAGTTGGACGCATCAATCTCGAAGGAATTCGACGGCCGAAGTGACGTTCGATAATGAAAGCTATTAGAACGATCATTGAAAACTGGCGGCGTGCTTCGATCGCAGCAATTTTCATCCCTCTTCCGTTAACTCTTTATCGATCGATCCCGATAAACGATAAATCGACTTAAACAAGTCATAAAGAGTAATCATCGTGGTGTTTTTTTTTTTTTTTTTTTTTACCCCCGCGAATGGAAATTTTCGCGTTTCACCCTCGTTATCGGCTCGTTTCCTATTCAGTCGGATGATGTACACTACCGTTCATAAGTGTTTGGACACCTCCGATCGATACGCGGTACAGTAAAAATCCATTTATAGGAAATTTGACGCGGAGGCAGAAACAATCCGTATAATCGTGATACGAGCTTCTATACCGATCATTCTTTCCACCACTTTGAAGTTTTTAAATAAATAGAGTTTTTGTTCGTTCGGATAAGTGGATCGACAACATTCGTTCCTATATTTATATGATTGGAACGAATGTTCTTACGTAATCCCATCCCTCGTATATTAAAGTTCATAATTACGAAAGATGGAATACGAATAGATAGGAAAAAACGCGCGATTTTATTTGATATATCGTCGTCGATAGATTTATCGTTGGCAAACTTCAAAGGAATCGTATGTAGAATCGGTGTGGAAAGATTAATTCGCGTGCTACGGTATACGCATAGATAGTTAGTGAATTAAACAACGAAAGAATTCATTTTCTCGAAACGCGATATATCCAAGGAATTAATTTCACGTTTTATTCCGGATGCGATAAAAGTAATTTAATATCATCCAGAAATCCTTTCACGCGTAATTTTCCTAATCGAAAGGTATCTCTGTGAAAAGGTATCCTAAAGTCACAGCATCCAAAAATTGTCGACGAATATGGCGAAATTGGAGAAAATTCGAGTCGTTTTTAAAAAACTTACGTACGAAATCCATCGTTGGAACTTCTTCGAATGATCAAGTTCGCGAGGAGGGGGCACGCGATTTAATCGAAAAAGTGAAGACGCGCTATACGTGCAAAGTTTAATCATGAATCTTGAATGAGCGCGACGACGTACTCCCAAGAGTTATTCCCACGTTTTCGTCCGCGGATGTCGTATCATCCGTTCTTAGGCGGAAGAAAAGCGAAATGTCAGTTGCCTCGCGACCGATTTTCCCCACCCCATAAAACGCATCCAGGGAAATTCCGCTCTTAATGCACGCGACCTGGTTCTCTGGCGCGATCTGTTCAACCCTATCCTCGCCGGCAATATCCACTTTTGGAACGCGTATTTTGATATCGCGCGAGAGAATCCCCGAAAGGGGTAGGGCATGTTCCATTCCTCGTAATCACGCCAGGCTGCGTTTCCTCTTGATTACAATTGAACACAGGATTTTCGTTCCCTCGCGAATTTCCGTTTCTCCGACTCCTCTCTCCCTCTCTCCCTCTCTCTTTACCCGCGCCTTGTTACAACAAACGTTTCCACGCGTTCTCCGTCGCGACGTAGACGCGCGCGTTAAGCGTTGAAACACGAGGGGAAGAAAGAGAGAGATCAAGGGGACGACGATTGTTATTTCACAATTCTCTCTCGCCCCCGTCCCGATGCTTCCCTCCGCGCTCCTTTTCGCGGTTAACGAGGCTCGAGCACGGTTTTAATTGCGTTCCTTGGTTGCCAGAGAGAGGAGGAGGAGGAGGAGGAGGAGGATAGGTCCTGGCCGTTACAGCTCTAGGACGAATCCCGGAAAACAGCCGCGTTACAAAAGCGTTACGAATCGAGAGAAAAAAGGGAGAAAAAGGCGCGCGGAGAAGAAAATATCCGCGCGCAGACGGAGGACGCGGGTCTCAGGTCCGGATGCACGGGTCCCGTTAGTAACGACGTTTCGAGGGCCGCCATGCGGCGTCGCCATGCGGAAAAAGGGCTCGGGGCAAAAACACGCGCGTGGGATCTCGTCGTTAACGAGGATCGCGGAAACCTTTGTAACCTTTGTAACCGGTCGAGAGAAAGAAGCGAGGAGAGAGGGAGGAGGGAGGAAAGAGAAACGGCTCGCTGCAACTTTCTCCGCGCCACGTTTCTCTTTCTTAAACGCCTCTGATGATCCTCGATCCCGTTCTTTCCTCTCCCCTCCGCTATCCTTATCGCTTATCGTTTTCGCGCGGCGCGAAACGATATCGTTTTACAGTCTCTCTCTCTCTCTCTCTGTCCCTTTCCTCTTCGCTTGGATCGAGGAGGAGCGATACCCCGTATCCTCGTTCGATTAACCCTTGCTCGAGAAGCTCGCAGCAAAGAGCGAGTCATGGCCGATGGAATATCCACTCTCGACCGCGGAATAATACGAATACTTGTTGCACGCAGAATTCGTGTCGCGCTTCCTCTTCGTTTGCCTCGTTGTCTCGTGTTTGCTCCACTACTACCACCCCCTCCTCCGTATCGACCCCGATCCCCTTACTCCGTTTCGCTTCGACCCACCCGAGACGTTCGCGTTCACGTTCGCTTATCTTCTGGTTGCCCGTTTACCACCTTCTCGACAATGGGACGATGCAGGTCTGGGATGGATTCCATTCCATCGGCGAAACACCGAAATCGCGTGATGAAAACGGCGGAAGCGCAAAGGGATGAGGATTCCTCTCGATACGTGGAAGCGTGGGCCGGAAGGAGGTGGAAAAAAGGAGGGGGAGGGGTCGCACAGGGACAGGACGCGTGTGGGGAGAGATGGCCGGGTTTGTAACACGCGATAATTCACTGTCGGTCGCAGAGGCGGCTGGAAATGGAGTCACCACCCCCTGCGAGGCACAAGGGGTGGCCGGCTTAAACGGGTTTGTATCCTCGATGAGGGCTAAATTAGGTTAGCGCGAAAACAGCCTATACATACCTTCCCGTGCTCCCTTCCCTTTCTATCCTCGGCGCAACTTGCACCGACGATTCTACTTTTACAGCTCGGCTCTCCACGTCTGGGAAGGAACTACTTTCTATTTAGTTTTGCTTCCTAGTTGCGGAGGCAGCCTCGTTGCGTTCACGCGTCCTATTTACGCGATTCGAACGAGTCGTTCCTTCAACGAACGAATACTTGGAATACTTAGGTGTCTTACTTAGGTTCGATGGTATGGTGCAACGATATTGTTATTTACGGCTCTGCGTGTCTCTCTTCGAAATTCGTTTTCATCCATCCATCGTTCTTTCGCTTGTCTCCTGTTCCGAATAACGGTGTGACAAAGCAAAATAAAGAAAAAAGAAAAAAAAATGGAAAAATTCTCGGACAGACACCTATCTATCTCGAACACGTATCCTATCATCAAAATATTTGGCGCGCACTGTAAATTCCAACGAATCTGTAAACACACGTTGATTGATTCAACGGGATGGAATGGATGAATAGGAGGATATTTACAAAATCGGACAGCGTAGGTGAGGGTTGAATCGAGGAAAATAGCTTAATCATGCACTAATTAAATCGGTGAAGGGCGAATTCGCGTATCCGAATAGAATTCGCTACTACCCTCGATCCCCCTCCCCCATTCATTGTGAATCATTCTGTAGGAAACACGGACGCGCGAGGTCACCCCGTTGTTTGACGTTCGCGGCGGGCTGCCGATGACGAATTTTCAAAATATCCGGACGTTGACGCGAGCCGGTCGCGCGACAGAGAGAGAGAGAGAGAGAGAGAGAGAGAGACAGAGAGAGAGGGAAAGCTCGTCGCCCCGTTGACGAGAATATTCCGCGTTTTCTGTTTTGATAAACGAGCTCTAGAGAATTAAATTCCCTCGCCCTTCCACCCTGCGCGGCCACTCCTATTTCGCCAACGTCCAACACCAGGTTTTCCTCGTTTTTCCACCGAGGCTCGTTTCCACCCTCTTTTTCTACCGTGACCCGGCCACGGCCCGCGTCCAGAACGTAACACAGATTAATCTGTTTGTTGATCCTATTCCCTTACGCTTTTTTCACCCTTTCCAACCTCCCCCCCTTTTTTCGCTCCTCTTCCCTCCTTTCCATCGCGCGAGATTTCCTCTCTCGTTACAACCTACCAATCCAGTCGCAAATTCCTCTTCCTTTTCCTTCTAAATTTCTCTCTCTCTCTCTCTTTCTCTTCGAGAATACCATCCGCTGATGCCAACGTGACTCCGACTTGTGTTTTTTCATCTCCTTTTTTTCTTTTTTTTTTTTTTTCTTTTCTTTTATTTTCGCTACTCTTTATTTCTATTCCCCATCCTTCCTCCTGGAAAGAGATACAAGACGTTTCTAAAACCGTAGATTCGCTGACGTAACTTTCAGTTGTGATATATGAAATATATCATATGAAATATATCATGTGAAATATATCATATGAAATATACGAGGCGACAGGCTCAATTAAAATTTCTTTCATTCTGTTCCCTTACGACCAAGTACGAAAAATCTTTCCTACTTTACACTACTTTTGAAATTTGGAAAGATTTTTTTACTTAAGTTTCGAGAAATTTTACCGCCTCCCCGTTTTAGAAGTCTCCTGTAGAGCGGCGAGATGACGCGCCCCTTTGCCTGCCACCGTTCTTTTGTTCCCGAAGAAAAGAGAAACACCGAAGTAGGCAAAATTTCGACCCTATCGGCAGAAACGCTTTAATGGAGCGCCTCTAATGAAACGTTGGAACAGAGAGATCGAAGGGGCGAGACCATGGATGAATCGGGAGGCGCGCTTCATCCTCTATTTTTTGCCCGAATGCCGATGACCCGCGGCGGGGAGAACAAAGGGAGGGGTGAAAGTTCGTTCCGCGGGCGGATCTCTGCGAGAAAAATTGATCGTTTCCCTGCCGAGAAGGGAAAGGGAGAGTCGAGGTTCGAGGCGCAATTAAGATCAAAAGTTCGTCTATCGACGCCACTTAACGAAGAAGCATTTCTGAGAAGCTGGATAAAATTAGCGATGCTTCTTTCTCGTTATACCGCAACGAAATGCATTAAAAAAGTGTCCTTTCCACGTAAAGTCTTTCGAAGGTATCGGTTCATTTGTCAGAGTGAGGGACAATTTTATTTATTATCGGGATATAAAGAAGAACGAATCTCTCGGATCATTGTGTTTTCTAGAATATTTTTAATCTAGCGACACTTTTTTTCATCTCTCATATCTTATATATACTTGATCATTCCTTTAAATAAGGAAACGAACACTTCGAATATTTATTGAACGGTTTATGATCGACAAGAAGATTCAAGAAGAAGGAAGAGAAAAAATTTGATCGATTGATTTTGAGGGATCAAAAATTCATTTACAAGTATCTATTACATTACTGGTGATGATCATAATTGACCTGTTCTACTTGACTCGGTACGGTTCTCCATGTCTGACAAAGGCTGTTTCATTCTACTACTATCGACTCTTATTGCACTCTCTTTTATCTCATTGTACTCATCTGGATATGACTATAATCTTATTCTACTCGACGATGACTGGTTTCTTCTACATATTTGACCTATCTACCCCATTCTACTAGTCTTGACCGACCTAGTTTCGTCGTTTGATATCAACATATTTTTTTTGACCGATCATACACGTATTCCAATTATATGTCGATCAATAATAATCAAAAATTAATTGGCGAGAAAAAACGAGAAGAAACGACGTTAAATCTAAACAATAAACTGTGTAATATCTTCGATATACGATTCAAGAGGCAGGAGAAATGAAGACATTCGATTTTTATGCGACCGATTTTTCCCTTTTCCCCGGAAGAGAAGCGAAAGGCGGCGAATACAGGGCGGACGTAGACAAAAAGCGGGTGGTCGCGAAAATGGGGCACGGTATACGGCCATACGTGACGAAGCTCGACGAAGCTCGACGAAGCTGACCGTGATTCGGGCCAACCGCGTGTCCTACGGTTTGTCTCCTACATGTACGGAGGTCACCGTCCGGGAATCCGGCGCGCATTTTTAGAGACGGGCCACCACAACTCCGCCACGCGCGCGCCACCATTTTTATTTCGCTCCGTACGTGCGGGATCCGCGGCAAACTGCCGCTTTGTGTCGCTTCACGGTGACGAAAGTGGCTCATAAACGGTGCTGCGCCACATTGCGCCTCTCACGGTTACGGACCACTACTCTTTCTTCCCTTTTTAATATCCCGCCACTTTTCGAAGCGCGAGAAAACTTTGTCGGCGTTAAAAAGAGAGAAGAGAGGAGAAAAAAGGAAAGAAGAAGAGAAAGAAAAGAAGAAGAACAGAAGAGAGAGGAAGAGGAGGAGGATGATGATGGCTCGGCTCGTAACCGAGTTTCACGGGCGTCGAGTAATTTTCCGAGTTATCGGATAAACTCGACGGACGATGCTGGACGATTATCGAGTAATCTCTTTGAAAAAAAATCCAAGAGGGGATAGGAAGGTGTGTGTTTAAAGTTCCTCGAACGCGTAGGAAACGAATTTTTAATCGAGGAAGAGTTTCGAGTTTCTCCGTTCCGATTGATCCATTATTTATTTAGGCGGATGTCGTCTAAAGATTATTAATAATTTTTCTCCGAATCTTCTGCAACGGACGTTTCGATATTTCCTTCGAGGAGACGCTCATCCCGTTTCGAGCGAATCAGTTATTGTATCGGGTGAATCAGTGGGAAAATTTATCGCAGGGACGCGTCTAACTGCAAATATACGCGCGTGCGTTTCCGTTCTGGCTCGTCCCAGAACACTGCTGGACTGGGAGAACTTTAATACCGATATATATATATATATATATACAGTTAGCACGGACTCGGCGCGATCACGCGTACTCGCGAGCGTAAATGAACCAGCTTCGACTCGATCCCCGAGGTAATTAATATTAAGTATCGAAGTAGGTGTCCGGAGACTCCAGTTCACTCGTACGTAAGCCACGAACAATCTGAATAGCGAAACGCGCGATTTCGAATCTCGATTTCGGGTGCGAATCTAGGGACGAAGATACGAGAGTGTGAGATTTTTCGTAACTTTTCGTCAAAGCGAGTCGAATTGGATAATTTTGAATCCGATTATAAATTAATGCTTATTTTCCCGCGAAAAATTCGATTCGAAACTTTCGACGACGCTTCGATCTCGTACAACATTTGGATAACGATAATTTTTCGAATTCAGAATTTTCGAGACGAAGAGGAGAAAAAACGCTGCGTATCTCGTTTGTACGTAAGCCGGAAATCGGGATTCGGCTTATATAATCCCGACGACGTACAAATAAGGTCGCTTTGAAGAGATACGATTGGTTTGCCGCGATGGCATGCTGCGCTCGTCGGATTGAACGGGTCATTCCGGTGGCCAGGCACGGCCGGTATAGGCAATCTGTAGATTATTCGTGTACACAGGTCGGTACACACAGAGGGGGAGGGGGAGCAGGCTTAACGATCTGGTCACGCGCTCGGATATTAATTCCGTTAAATCGCACGGATAAGCCGACGGACGACGAATCGGGGAGAAAAACGTGGGAAATGAAAAACGGGACCGATGTGTTTCGCGGTGGTTCGACCGATATTTTAACCACGAACGAACGTGGAATTTATCCTAGCGGCGGCCAACGCTTCGTTACGAAGGGAAGAAATATCGATGCCGCGTGCCGTTCAATTTTTTTTTTTTCCTTTTTTCTTTTTTCTTTTCTCCTTTACCCTTTCCGATTCCCCGGCCATACTTTTCTTCCTTTGTTGTTGCATCTCGCGTAACAAACCAACCGAATCGGATTAGCCGATGTGTATCGTAGAGAAACAATGCATCGCAATGTTCGACAAATCGGAAACGCGACGAAGCGGTAAAGTCGAGATTCGAGAGGAAGAAGGGATCTTTTCTTTATTTTCGGTTCCAAGCGACACGACCTATCGCGATAGTATCCCCCAATGGGTACTGCACGAAGGAAGAAAGGAAGAACGATCATCAGTATCGACGGATGCTTTTAGAAAACCATTAAACCGGCCCTACCCGATCGTTCAACCCTCCATCCCTTCTCTTTGTTCCCCTCGCGAAGACAGGAAAAATCTCGAGCGCGGTCCGCTGGAGTCGTTGAATATTTATTCAAGCCGCGTTTCCAACCTTCTGCGCGAGGAGGAGGTTGGAAATAGATGGAAGTGCATACGACCACCGCGTACGTGCGCACCCGGAATGCAAAATAAAAACGTGCAACGTTAACGCGCCATCCCGTCATATCGAATCTCATCCCCCATCCTTCGATCCATCGTCCAAATGTACTCTCGGGTCTCGTTGTACACTTTTCGTATACCTTTCCATCCGCCTTCCATCAGCCCGGTGACGGGTCGCGCGGCCTCCCCGTCCTCGCCAATTCTCCGTGTCGTTACGCGTTGTCGTTTTTTGTTTTCCAGTTTTTCGGCCGAGCGGGCAGAGTTTTCGGTCCTCCGTTCCAGGGAGAGGAGAGTCCAGTCTATGCGGCGGGAAATCACGTGGTTCCGGCTACGTGGTCAAACGAACGCGCGTATGTGAAGCACGTGCCACCGATGCGCTTCGACATAGCTGGCATTTTCCTCCCCTGGAACGCTATCGGACAAAGGGAGTCCTAATAAATTCCATTCGACTCGGTATCGAACCACGACCCGCCAACGATTTTTCCTTTTTTTTTCTTTCTTTCTTTCTTTCTTTCTTTTCCCTCTCTCTTCTCTTTCCTTTTCTTTCTTTCTTTCCTTCACTTCCCACTTCCGCCATCCAACCTTTCGTCGTCGAGCTTCCTTTTTCTCTCTCTCTCTCTCTATTCCTCCGCGATGTCCACCTCGCCTCGATGTTAAATCGAGCCAACCCCGAGATTTACGATTACCGATTCTTACCAGTTCCCCTTCCTCCTGCCTCTCCCACACCCTCTCCGCCCCCTATCTTCCAACTTATTTACGATCGACGTCGAAAAAAAAAAAGATGGGAGAAGAAGGGTCCTTCAACGTTTTGGCTCGGAAAAACAACGGTGGCTTTAAATATATGGTATTTGGTACCTACGCATCTACGCCAATGTGTCCCACTGGCACGGGCTTGCCACTGGCACGGTAGGGAGAGATGGAATGGAGTGGAGTGGAGAGGAGAGGGAGGAGGAGGGGGAGAAGAAAAAACAAGCGCGGAACAGTGGTGGTCGGTGGCGGAGGCGACTACAGCGGCGGCTTTTGCCCCCCCTTTTCTACTTTATTTGCTTTGCAGCAGGTGGTGGAGGGGCGAGGAGGAACGATGACGAGGGTGAGGAGGAACGACATTTTTCACAGAGCCCGTGCGCTTTCAACTGTTATTTCAACGAAAATTCGCCAACGGCTCGCCATTGTCCTCGAGTACCCCCGCGCGCGCGCGCGCGTTCTTCGGGCCCAGATATTGCCGCGATTTTTTTTTCTCTCTCTCTCCCTTTTCTTTCTTTCTTTCGGGAAACGTATGCCGCATACGCCTGTACGCGCGTTACAATTTTTACGCGTTAGTCTGCCGGTGTCGCGTGCTTTTTACCAAATGCAAATGACGCCAGAGTGTAGCCCGGAAATCCAACTTTGAAAAGGTTCGATGCGCCTGTCTGCGCGTATATTACTCTGGAAAGGATGCGCCCTAACCCTGCCGCTACCGGTTGAAAATATGCCCGTCCAAGGGGACGCGTTGAAAATATAAGGGACTATTATTTTTGCCTTTTTTCCCCTTTTTCTTTTTTTTTTTTTTTTTTTTTTTTTTTTTTTTACGGTAAAGAGGACACAACAAAATGGTAGAGGCGAGCAATTTAAAATTGTTGAACAAATTACGTCGAGAAAATAAAAATATAGAATTCCGGTGTGACGATTATCGTGGTTGACACGCTCGATAAACTTAAAACCGATTGTTCTAGACTCGATATTCGAACGAGTTGAAAATGAATTGAATCGACGGAGTAGAGAAAATTATTATATGGATAAAATAAAGAACATTTTGCAATTATTCTTGTCCCTCCGCAGCAATATTTTTTTTATTGCTCTTATTAAAAAGGATATCGATCGAAAAGAATATAAATCCGTGCAAAAAAGACTTGCGCTTTTTTCAAAGGTGAAACCACGAAAAAAAAAAAAATCCTCCAAAATCCTCACCGTTAAAACTGATTGAAACTCATCAACAGAGAAAAAGAGAGAGAGAGAGAGAGAGAGAGAGAGAGAGAGAGAGAGAGAGAGATTGGGTACACAAGCGCGGAGGTAAAAAGTTATCGACCGGTACGAGCGACCTGCTTCGAAGCCACATTCGAAGCGGGAAATTTGAAATCCCCGAGAGGTGGAAGGAAGTCACGTAGCGGCGTTCGTCAGCCGGTAATTATATATCGGCCTGAGAACAAATACGTATCTCGACGGAACCTATCCCTTTCTGTCTCGTCGGTTCAACTTCCACGGAATCAATCGTCCCGCGGGAATTCCCGACGCGTTCGAATAAAATTTAATTTCCTCGGAAAGATCCCGCAGCCTGTAGTAATGGAAAATCTTCCCGATGCGGTCGAAATAATCGATATATACCTCGTTGCCGTCTTCGTTGCCGCATCATCTTCCAACCAAAGATTACTTATTCAACGACTCGCTTTCGTATCATCGTCGTTTCATCTCGATCCGCCTTACCTCGAAAGATTTGAAGAATTTAAGGGACTCGAAGAGGAGAAATATTAAGAGAAGAAGAAGGAACGGACTCGGTGATTTATCGGTGAGAACGATTTGTTTGGCAGCGTTAGTAGCTAGCGTAAATAGAATAATAGTGACAATAGAATAACGATGATCGCGAAGATAGGAAGGGGAAAAAAATCTCTCGTTGAGGAGAGATTTCTCCCGATTAATCTATCCACGAATCACGTTCCTTTTTCCATCGACTTGAGGATCGATTCGACGCGTCACGCGTCGTTCCAGAAACGAATCGAAACGGAATCTCATCTCTCCTCTAAACTTGATCGGTGGATTCCTCTCTCGGGGAATTGATTAAGTTCGAGTAAAAGTACGAACGAGGGGAGGGGATTCCCGGTGAAATCGTTTTGAAACGCGAGTCTCGAAAGCGGGAAGGTGGGGAGGGAAAAAATGGATGGATCCCCTCCCTTCGAACGAATATATTTCATTCGACGTGGCCGCACGTTTCGAATTCGAAAACAAGGATGAACGGGGTGAATGTCTTCCGACAGTGGGCGTATCTGATCTACGGGCGTTGGTGGTAGGAAGAAACAAAGAGGGTTACTAATGACCCGGCAAACGAATCGGTGGCTCGAATGGGAATGCATTTCCAGGGTGGAAAACGTCCACCTCGACGTCGACTAATTTTTCATCGGTGGCTTGGCTCCGGCTACTCTCTACGTTGGACAGCCGGCGAAAACATCACCGAGAATCGTGTATTTTGTTTTCTCGAACTCGAGGTTGGAACTCTGATCATCGAGGAACAGCGATGGAAAAACTAGTTTTGATCCATCACGCGTTGTTCGAATCGTTGGAGGAGCAAATAGTTTGTAGCGTGTATAGCTTCGTAGAGAAAGATTTCGAGTCGGTTGAAGAAAAGTTGGAATATTTTTTCCTTTTTTTTTTTTTTTTTATTCATAAGCAATTCAAGCATAAGCTTTATTTACGAGCGATTTTTACTGCTTTTAAATTTTAAAAGCGGTTATTTGTTCGTGGCCACGTTTTTGCTTCGTGTCGTCAGACGTTTGAAAACGTACAACATATTCGCACATCGATCCTTATCCTCGAGAATCTCTCTCTTCCGTATTCTCTCGATCTCACTCTCGACTGCGCGACTCCTTTTTATTCCGGAAGATAAAAAATGTCACGCGGAGAGGATATTTAAGAGACGTGAACAACGCAAAGCAAGAGAGGATGATATTAAAGAGGGTTTCAAAAAAGAAAACTTTGAACCACCATTTTCATCTATGCAAATACTCAAAAACAATTTTTTTACGCGCAAGTGAAATTATTTTAAGAATAATATCACTGACGATACTTATTCTTCAATAATATTTTATGAAACTTTTGATACTTTTATTTGTACGACTTGGCGAAACGTGCAGCGACATAATTTAAGAAAAAATAAAAATTTGCTTGCGTGTTCATCCTGTCGATTCATTGATCCCTGTGATAGCCAACCATCGCGCGCTATCTTTAACGTTCCAACGTAATCTTCTTTCGACAAAGCTCAGCCTTTCTTCGATAATGGACGAATTTACCCTGCGAGTGTTTCGACCCACGCGGTATGTATGCTTGGCCCAAAGCCTCTAACTTCTATAAACGGGGAGCGTTATTCAAATAACGCTCGGAGCGGAACGCAAACAAGTAGTTAATTCGATGAAAACCGAGGAAGACTCTCATTGTCGAGACGAGAGATCGATCCGTGGAAAGTGATTCGCGAGAAGAGATGAGAAACTGATACAAGATCCATACATTTTTCCCTTCGAATTTTTAATCCTCGAATGGCACGAATGAAGGGTGTACAAGATAATTCAGAAATAATGTGCAATATGATCTGTCGCGTTAGATAGGGATCATCACGGAATGAGAAATGTGCGAGGCTGTGACATTCATGGACATAATTAGTTAAGAAGTTAAAGAACGTGTTCTGCTTCTGCTTAAATCTCTGCATCCTTTTAGAATTTCTGCACTCGTTTGAAATTACAAGGTGTATTTCGAATACTTTCAGTTTCATTTTATATTCTTTTTCATACGTGTAGAGATTAAATATATGCAAGAAATATATTAAAAATTCCGAAAGTAGAATCTAGTAAGAAGAGGACGAGGAGTTGATTTACCCTACAAATTCCCTAATTCGTGCCAAGATATGAAACGAATATTTCAAAAGCTCCTTTAATTCATTCCCAATTCAAAAATTAAGGATAGATCTCTCTTAGAAACAATGAATTTGGAAGGATCCTCGAAGGTAATTAGCTTCGTGAAATGATTTATAGCAAAGAAGTCTTACGAGTCTTAATGAGATCGGGCGTGATGCCCTGAATGAAGGCCCACTGTTGGCGAACAATAGCCGGTATCCACATTGAATCTTAATCAAGTCTATTAATTACCACGGTGATTTTTATCGGATAATAAATGAGTTAACGTAGCGAATGACGCGAATATCGAATAAAACGAATATTTTCACAAACGTCCTTGCATCCTTTCATATATTTCCAAAATTACTTGGTGATTTAAAAAAAAAAAAAAACCGAGAGGATCTCTCAGTTTTTCCAACACGTTTTTCACCCGGATTCATCCCCCCCCCCCCACGATTCAAAATTTCTGCACCATCCCTTTACGCGTCAACCCACGGACATTGAAACAATGGGGCCAGTTTTGAGCCGCGTGTCAACCCGCACAAAGGTGTCGGGCGGGTAGCAATTATTTGACGACGGGACGTGTCTCGATAAATATTGTATCGGCGGGGAATCCGTGTCACGTCGCGCGACCGCGGACGCTTTCGAATATAAATTAGGAAATATCCGGACCGATTCGATCTCTCGAATGGATCGATCGACGTACGATCTATCGAATGAAAAACAAAAAAAAACAAAAACACAAGCGGCGGCCGTCGGGATAAAACGGAATAATAACGAAAAAATAAATAAATGCGCGGGGTAAATATCACAAAATGTTAAACGCCGCAACGATAGATAATCCGTCGGCTTGTCCGCGACACGCTCGAAAACTCGGAGGATCGAATAAATACGAAGATAAAATACGAAGAGAGGGAGGAAGAGAGAGAGAGAGAGAAAGGTTTCCACGGTCGATACATACTGGGGAAAAATACACACGCGTGTGCATAATGGCACTAGGATTTCCTCCCTCCTAGGGAAGTTCATTTTTTCAGAGGAATAATACGGTGAATCCAAGAAAATGGGTTCGTTTATTTGGTTATTGGGTGGCTGGATTCGATTCAGGGGAGGGGGGGTGAAAATTACTTGTTCGCATTGGACGCGAATGTGACGAGTATATGGGCAAATATGGAGGAGCGAGGAGTCGAAGATTGGGTGGTTGACGAGTGGTTGAGGCATTAATCGTTGCTGCTATTGGATTTCTTTTTTGCGCCTTTCTTGCGGAATATATACGAGAGTTTTAATTGGATCGAGGATATCCGATCCTGTTAAACTCATTATCGAATAACTATTGGTGATGTACATCTCAAAGAATCTCGTCGATTTCTTTAAAATCTGGAAGAGAAGAAAAAGAAGGATGTTTGGGGAAAAAAGAAAAAAAGGATTGAACGACGCGGTTCGTTCGAGTTTATGGAACAAAATAATAATAACGGAGAGTATGTAACGTGGTGCAATGATCGTCGACCATTCGCGATCCAGGGAAAACAACGATCAACTTGAAAAGAATGACGGGGAAGGATGGGGGAGTGTGCATTTCATCGCGACGATGAATGACTAGAGGCGGAAATTGCGCGACGAGCGACATTGAAAAGTTATGACTGGGCGTAGAGATGCGGATCGAATCGTGGTAGCGTAAAAAAACAACATAAATTCAAGAACAGATACTTTTCCAAGAGAGTGGAAAAGAATTTCGTGCGTGGAAATGAAAAAGCAATGAAAAAGAATAATAAGATAAGGTAAGAATAATAATAACAGTTATCGAGGATCAAAGGGTTGTACAACGATATCATATACGCAGAGAGGAACACAGTCAGGAATGGAAATCTTCGTACATTTTACAAGAAAATTCACTCGAAAATCTTAATTTTACGTTTCTTCTTCGACGAATATTCTCTTTAGGCAGAATAATTGAACATAAAATCTCAAATATTTTTCTTTTTATAATTTATAATTTCGTTTCATCTCGCGTTACCATTGTGAAGTTACATTTAAAAAAAAAAAAAAAAAAAAAAATAGAAAAGCACAAAGAGAAAAATATCGGAACTTTAAGGATTTCATCCCCTCGAAGCCATGTTATATTTTATAACAATGAATCGTTGTTGTTTCTGAATATAAACCAAAGACTTTTGTAACCGACTGTAGTTATTTACATAGAAAAAAGAAAAAAAAAGAAGAAGAAGAAGAAAAAATAGCAACCGCCTCGACGTCTGATCTCTCGCCGTCCTTTTGCCTATATAGAGTCTGAAACCGCGAATACAAATCGTCCCCGGGTATTTATTTCCATAATGCAAGCCTCTCCTCGAGGATAGGAATTAATTGCAGCGATACGAGTGGAATCTTTTGTCGCTTCGTCGAGGGTAATAAAGGGTGCATTAGTCGGCCGTGGAAAAAGAAATTCCGATACCGAACACGGCGAGCGCCGTAAGGGAAGAAAAAAGAATTATTCAAAACGCGGGGATCCGTGGAAAGGAAAGGTAAGCCCTTCGATGGAATCAAAGAAACCGGCGTGACTTATCGACGGTCTTTACCACAAAGTGCAATGCCGTTTTCTCCGTCCAACCAGATCGTTTGATCCTCCGCGCGCGATATACATTTCTGCTTCGACCTTTTTCCAACTCCCGCCATCCCCTCACTCTAACGAGCCGAATTTTCGCCTGTCTTTATCGCTCGAATCCTCGTCTGGAATGACACATCGCGGAAAATCGGGCAAATGTATATTTTAGAATGATGGTTTTTAATCGTCGGACGCAAAAATCATCACGGATAAATTCTTTTCATTGCCAGAATTGACAAGAAAAGAAATCTCTCTGTGTTTCGTAGTGTCACACAGACACGACAATTGATTCGATTACTTAACTCGATAAATCGCAACCGGGGCGATAAAGTTTCACAGAAATGGATAATATTTGGACGTACGTGACACATTTTTATTTCAACTTTTTGAAACACCCATTGTGTGTATCTGTTACGGGTATCGCCAGGATCGACACCCGTTTACCCGAGAAATTGTTTCGAAACTGTTTTATCGTGTGAAAATCCTTGCTCCTCTTTGTATCGGTACGGTTTCACAGGATTCAATTAAACCGGAAGACGAGAGAGCGGCCGCTACCTGTCGCGGTTGTCCGCTTTCCCGCTTCGAATTCCCGGACAATCTCGTAAAAAACGATTCGAATCTTCGAAACGAATCGAAACGCGAAATAATCCTCTCGATATTCGAAGCAAACACCGGTTTGAATCTCACGTATACGTCTACCTAATTTCATTAATCCATCCCTCCCTAATGAATTAATATTCTTCTCTACGCGAAGAGAAGAAGCGCGGGAGGGTTGATTTTGCCGGCGTACGCAGAGAGGAGAAGAGGAACCGATACGGATACTTCTTTCATCGGGGAGCGAGAAATTGATACGTTTTCGAAGGGCCCTCCAACGTTTCGATCCACGGTATATATCGCTTTCCCCCACAAACGCGGCTCGAAATGGAGCGGAACGAGGACTTGCAATAAGCCGCTTTCCCCTCGATTTTATTATAGAGTTCGATCCCCGATCGAGTGGCGCAAAAACGATCGGTTCGAAATTCTTAACCCCTTTTTCCCTCGCGCCAATCTTGTATCTTTGCGTCGCGTTTGTTACGACCCTGTTATGATAACGATGTTTGCCGATTTCGCGCTCCACTTGCTCGCTCGGCTATCCCCGTCCATTCGAATCACAAAGAAAACGTTTCGGCCGATAAAGGACGCGATATGTACGCGAAATTTATGATGGAGCCAATGTGGGAACATCTCGACGAAAATTATTACGTTGTTGGAGGATATCTGTTGTTGCGTTCTAGGTTTTACAATTCGAACACGTTTTCGAAAGATGAATGGATATCGGGAGTGATTAATTGAAACTCGACTATTTTAGTCGCTTCGACGTTCGAGATACCGTGAAAGTTTTAATCGTGTCGTTACATATCGAATAGAAAAGTCGCGAATTCCTGTTCGAGGAAACGCGAACGAAAATCGAACATGTTTTAACAGAGATGCGCTACCTCGTGAACGTTTTACAGATCATCTGCTGCTCGCGCGATAAAAGCGATGGTCGCCTTTGAAAGATCGATTCTAGGGATTGAAACAAACGCGAAAATGTATAAGGATTGGATTAAGTTACAAGACGATATTAAATGGATCGTAATTTTCGTACGAACCTTGAGGTTTATTAGACGAGACACGGTTAACTAAACGAATAAACTCGAAATCATCCTTTTCGACTCGCAACCCAGTTTGGGAACAGAGACACCGACAGAGGCAGCTCTCTTTTCGAAAGGAAAGCCAGTACCTAGTAGATAGTTGATGCAGATGCAGTTTGTCTAACTAGATCCCGATGAAACATCCAACAAATAGCTAGGCAACCGTTTGCATATGCATGCCGAGAGACGGTCCGCTCGCTCGAGCCTCGGTGGCTGACGCGGATGTCGGATCCGTTGTCGGTTACTCTCTTCCAGCCTGGCTACGATGGATGCCTCGACTCGATATACATACATATAGATAGCCGCGCATTAAGCTTTGAATTACGTGACTCATCATGCAGAGTGGAGCTTAATGCCTGAGCTTGTTAATTACATGCAGGTCCCGGGGCCCCCCTTTCGTTCCGCCTCGATTCCTCCCGCTCTATCCTCCCCAACCTTCACCCCAACCATCCCGTTGTTCTCGCGGACCGAAATCCGACGATGCGTGCCGCGACCTGACGCGTGCTGTCACGTGACGCGCGTTTAAGTCGTCGAGTCGAGCGACCACCACCGCCGCAAACACCGACCCGTCACGGAATAATTTCGAATAATTTTCGAGTTTCCCGTACGTTGAAACGACAAATTTTGGCCGCAAGATCGAAAGGAGAAGTCGACGAGTAGATCGATGGCAAGAATTTTTAACCTCGGGAGGAGGATTAATGGTGGATCGACGAATTGTCCGCTTTACTGGAATAGAGAGCACGCTCTCCTCGATCGAAAAAAATTAGAAATATTCGCGAGAGAATGGTCGAGTCCTCGCAATGTTTTCGCGCGGAGAGTAGAAATACGCAGCGATACGAGGGCGGAATAAATTGTAAAAAAGAGTCTCCACTCGTTGTTTCTGTATTACCCTTCGGGATTATGGATTTCTGGCTGATATTCCATTTTCATCCGTGGGGTTGGAGAGATATCGGTGACATCGGGATGATATCGCGGCGAAAGGGTTGCGAATGGGAAGAGGAAGGGCGGCGGATAGGACGAAAGTATTAAGCGGTGAAAATGGTCTCGCGGCGGACGAGAGTGGCCGATATCCCTCCGATGAAAAATCGCGAGCAACACCGATCGAAACCTTTTTTCCCGTCGCAGTCACTGCTACCGCTCGCATCGGCCGCCCTCTCCTCCTCCGCGGGCTAGGCTGGGCCGATACGTTGCCAAAACTGGGTCAAATGTGATTGGCTTTTTTCCTGATTTTATTGTGCGTATTCGTTGCGTCGTGAGCGCCGTTGTTCGATGAAAATAGTTCGGCCAGAGGAGGTTTGCGAATGTAACGAGAGAGATGTCTTTCTATGCGTTTCGTTTTGTTACTATTATTATTATTATTTTTTTTTTTTTTCGTTAATCAGATACAATTTTTTCGCTACTGTATGACTATTGATTCTAGAAAAATTAATATATTAATTGATATAACATCGATCTGAAAATAAAGCGAATGAATAAATTGACAATCAGGGGGGTTAGTTGAGGTAGAAAATTAATATTACGCGGATATTTGTGGATGGAGGATTTCACAGTTGCAACGAGTTTCGCGAAACGATTCGAAGCCGGATACTCGAAACTGGTTTATCGCCTAGTCACGGTGGCGCGTGACTTTTTCTTTCAACCCCGACCGTGTGTATATTTCAACGTAATGGCGGCGATAAATCGCACGAGGTTCCATGGTTCATCGATCGAGGTTCCACGATTCGTGGAATTCGTGGAATTTCGTGGATATCGAGGATGTAGTCTTTGGGACACCCCTTCGAGTTCGAGTTAATGGACCAGGCGTGGATCGCGCGGTGCCACTCTCCCCCTCTCCCCCTCTCCTCCTCCTCTCTATCGCTTCGTTTCGCGGGTGCAATCTTTCAAGGATATTAAGGAAGATCGGTGGCGGAGGAGGAGGCGCGCAAAGAGCGTGCGAATCCAAGCGCGGAGGAAAGTTTCGCCGCGAGTGTATAAAACAACTGTTGGTTGGAAGTTTCTCGAGAGGAGGCCACGGTGGGAATCGAACCAAGAAGAGACGGGGCTTTCATTTGCGATATGAAACAGCCAGTGGTTCCTCCCCTCTCCCTTCAGTTACCTTGGGTTTCGATTTCTTAGTCTTAGCGCTTAGCTAAGAAGAGAGAGAAACGGGGCGCTCCGGTTTGATTAAATATACGGGGAAGAAGAAGAAGAAGAAGAAGGAGAAAGAAAAAGAAGAGGATGATAAAAAATAGTTCGTTAGCGTGTTTCGAGCGTGCAAGAGATCCCCGACACGGTTAATTACCGTGGGGGAGGGAAAAATATCACCGAGGGTTACAAGACCCTGTTTCCTTCCTCTAATCACTATACCGGTCGATGGGGAGGGGGAGAGTGGCCGAGGTAATTTCTAGGGATACGGAGAAATTCTTACGTTACGGGTACGATGGGTAACGAGGGCAGAATAAACGATAAAATATCGCGTTGGAGGGAAAGGTCTCGGCGGTGGCTCATTAACCCTCGTTTAGAGAGCAAGCCTGGATTCCCCAACGGTTGTCTTTCTCTCCGTTGAAAGGAGCGCAACAGCGAGGAGACGGACAGGGAAAGGGAAGAGAGAGAGAGGAAGGGAGGGAGACGGTGCAAGGACCTCCGCTTCCATTAGCCGGTGCGAAGATTGGAATAAATTGATACGATTTACGGTTTTCCAGACACTTGGAAATCGAAAGACGTGGTAAAAAGGAATGTCCGGGGTCAAGAAGACGAAAGCATTGAATTGGGGGGTAAACGATGAGAACGGAGTGTTTTCTCTCAGATGAATCTCGCGCCACAGAGAACTCCGCCAACTTTCTCCTCGTATTGCCATTAGACGACGTGGAAACTCGTGGATGAGTTACGATTATTAAACGTTAGAATCTCCCTCTCTTTCTCTCGTTTGTTACAAATTATCGATCGTCAAATATCCTCTTCCGACAAATTGGACGAATACTTTATTTCGAATAACATTTGGATGGAACGGAAATATGATTCCACTGGTGATTTCAATGATTTCGTAACGTCGATTGATTGGACACGGGCGAAGAATAAGCGCGACAATTATCCACGGCAGTGAATTATACGAGGGAAACGGGGATAAATCATGGATATTTGCATATCCACGTTTCGATACCCCGCATCTGAACGGACGTATCTGATCTTGAGCCGGTTGGACACGCGTCAGTTTGCGTCGCTGGATTTACGGCAACCCGCGATCTCGTATCGTTCCTCTCTCCTGTTAATTACACGTCGATCGAACACCAGGAGAGAAACCGAGCCGCCATGCACACGCCTCGACGAATATGAAGTCGAGCAACTCTTGTCCGGATCGTCTATCAATTCTGAATATTGCGTAGCCCATTCCATTGATCCAAGAATTGAATAATTTGCATCTGTGCAAAGATTAAGATAAGTTTTTTTTTTTCCTCAATCCTCAAAGATCAATTCTTCTGACTCCGACGATAAGATCGATCGATTCTGAAACTTCAATTTGATTGACGTAATTATCATTATATATATATATATATTTTGTGAGAGGACAAAATCACTCTCGCGTGGAGGAGGATAAATGACAAATTGGATTTTTGATCGTCGTATAATTAATGAAGGTCTGAGAGAATTATAGCGACAAACTAAAAACAGAATGTGAAGTTAGAATTTTATATCGTTGACGGTAACAATAAATCTTTTTCACGAACTTTTCAAAGGAGGCAAAATTGTTTGAAACGAAAGATTTTACGGAATTTGGCTGGTAGAAAGAATTGGTTCGTCGAAAGCTAATAGGGACGATCTCGAGGATTGGACGCGTTAAGGAATCGTTGTGAACGTTCTAAAGCTATTTACGAGCTTTGGCCAGAATTGATCCGCGGGAGGAACGAGAAGGCATCGAACAATTTCCACGCGGCCCAATCGAAATCAATTTCTTCCTCGTCGCTTTTACGACCAACGTCGGAGGAACGTCTGTTTCCGGATATAAAGGAATATAAGGGAGTTTGTTGGGACGTCGTTCGTTTCTCATCCTCGTCAAAGTCATTCCGACGTAGCTCCGTGGGAATACCCCGGGAAAACTTATTCTATCTTCTCGTGGACGTAGCCACCATCTTCCATCGTTCAACTTCGATCAATCCCTTTCGAACTTGTTACCAGATTTCACCGAAATTTCCAGCTAATTTATATGTACCCGCATAAATATTCAACAGACGTTGCCTCCTTCCATTTTCATTCGTTTAAATACGAAAAATAAATCGTTAATTTCTACGTCAAACGTAGATATGTATTGGAAATATTAAATTAGATCGTTGCAGATGAAAAGTTGTTGCGATTTCAAAATTCTGTTAAAAAGTAATAAATGTATCCAAAGTTTGGATAAATTTTGAATATCGTTTCATCGTTTATTTTATTATATAAAGAGGTAAATTATGTATGGTAATAAATCGAAGTCTCGAAAATCTTAACAAATAACACATAATCGTACAAAATAAACGAAGGAATTATTAATGCAAGTATCAATTAGATCAATAATTTTAATTTTCCTCTTCCATAAGATTTATCTTATAGAAATTACATTGAATTTTTCAAACTTCGATTAATAAATCGTGCAATAAATACTCGTCGCGTGGAATAATCTCTGATCGCAACGGATATATGGATGTTTCACCGTCGATCGAACAAACGTACCTCACTTAAAAATTCTTTTGCGATTCGCATAATAGCACACAAGCGTGTAGATCCGCAAGCGTGCAATCGGCGCGTCCCATCTCTCGGCAACTCGGACTCTCGTTTCACCTCTTGAAAAAATACCACTTTGAAAGTGGCAAACACTGTGCCGAAAAAACGCTTCGAGGATAAATTGACGAAGAGGTTCGGAGAGAGGCAGACCGCAACCTGTTCATAAAGAATTCATCAAGATTCATGGGGGAGCGTTGCTTCTCTGTCGCGACACGAGGGGGGTTGAAGATCGCCTCCAGCCTCCCCCCACGTCCATGCGTGGCAATCGATATTCCATAACGGATTGTTTTCGTGCAGAAGCTGACAAGTCGCGTACAAGATCAAAGCGCCTGTAAAGAAGTTCACGAGGTAAATCTCGCGGCCAAGTAATCCAAACTAATCTTCGTTAAATTCTGAACGAGATTGCGAGATTATCGCGTTCGATAATTGCGATTCCGTCAAGATACTTTAAAAATAGAAGGAAAGATAGAGAGATTGTTGTAACGTAAAAATACTCGAATCAATAATAATATAATTCAGATTTCATCGTTGAGGATTTTTCGATAACCTTCGAATAAATACACTCGACATCTATATTCGTTAATTAAACATTTTATTTCACAAGTGTCCATAAATGATATTATCACGAACACACCAACCAATTTGTAAAACTATGAAAAACTATAACTTGTACACACTGGATGGACACTACATAACGACAGGAAAGAAAAGGCAGATACCAGATGATGATGCTCGTCCACAATATTCAATCCTCGCAGGAAATCCTCGCGAATTCGTTTACGTATCGCGGCGAAAGAGGATGATGGAAAACGATTAACGGAGAAACGGAGAAAAGAGGTAACGTTACCGTCACCTTGGGCGAGTGAAATATCTGGGAGGAGGTGGAGGTGGTTGTCTAAGCGACACACGGCCGTCCTACTCGCTCTCTGTTTCCCTCTGTTTCCCTCCGTGTTCCGGGTGACGCGCCGGAAATAGCGGAGGATGAGAGGTTTGGTGGATGGTCGGGGTGGGAGGGACGAAGGGTGGCGAATGGGTGCGGAGGTCGGAGGTGGCTTAATTGGCCGGTAATTGCCACTGTCTGCGCCGCGCAGCGACAATAGGACGCGAAGATTGGAACTTTACCAAATGACATAGACGCGGACGGAATACGTTAACAATAATTCCGTAATAGGTCGATCTTATCGAGGGGGGGGGGGGGAGGTCTCGTTTCCAAACGATTTTTCCTTTCCCCCTCGTTCGGCCGGAGGGGGAGGGAGCCATTTGCACGCTTAAACGAGCCGGAGATGAGGTTGCCGACCCAGAAGTTGGCTGAGAGAGGGGTATAAAGAAATTTGCGCTCGCTCGCGTGGAAAATATACCGAAACACGTATTCTCCAGGGTTGAAATAGTTTGGTAATTGTACGGTGTAAAGTTCGTTTAACCCTTTTGCTTTACCTGGGACGAGAGACTATCGATGTCCCTGCGACGCGTAGTACACGCTGTGGGGAAAAAAGTAGCTCGTTGCTGAGAGATATCGGTTTTTTATCATCGCGATATTGCGAGAAACGTTTTTGAATATCCGTTTATCCGGATTCGCAAAATATACGCTAACCAACTCTTGCGAATTTTTATTTTTGTTTAATCTTTTTTCGCGAGAAAAACCTCTCTCGACGAAAGAATAATAGTTTACGAATAGCAAAGTAAACGAAACTAAAAAAGAAACTAGATAATTTTACTGTTATCCTCTTTTATCTACGCGTGATTTACCGATTAGCCGAGATATATATATACATTGGCGAATATATTTTGGAAAGAATGGAAGAAGCCTTTAGCTCGCCAACTACAAAATCGAAAATATTCCTTCTCGAGTCGATGCACGATCCGAGCCTCGAGATTCGATCGGTTAGAATTTATGGCGATGAAAAATCGCGTCGCTTAATTGCGTCACGTGTCGATGCGAACTCTCGTAAATCCTGGACGATTCGCGCGTTCAGCATGGGGAATATCTGGGTCACGGGTGCAGCGTTGGCAGGTTAAAATTTTCCTGCCAAGAGAGGAGGTTTTTTTCACCAGGATCGTAAATCGTCGGGAGAAGAGGCCTCGAAAAAAAAAAACTGCTCCCTCCGTTCGAATCGCGTCGCCGCTACGCTTCTCTTCCGCTCGCTTCTTTTGTTTTCCGTCGAACGCGGTCACTTTGATATTTCCGGCGAAAATGGCCGATTTGGAACGCGATTCGCGCAAAACTTGTCAACTTGTGTTGTGAACCGCGAGAGACTCGACGGTAAAAAGTTCGGATTCGTGTATATCATGGTATATCATGATCTGGAATTTTAATCGAGCCATTCAGATCAGATAATTCAAACTCAATTCTACGGTAATTCTTCCGTTTCGTACATTCGCTCGAGGAAAGAATGATATTCAAGTACTTCGATCAAGAATCGTGTTAAACTAAAATCGTACAGTTATAATTTCATACAAATTTTATCAATCGTTTCTATTCTATTTCTTCTTTTACTATTCTCTTCGACGAAATTCTCGACAGACGATCAAGAAATCCACGGTCAACAGATTTTCAAACGTGAAGTAATTGCAAAAAAGTACAGAAAATTAAAAGTGCTATCTCTGCACGGAATATATTTGTAAAAACATTTAGGGAACCGGAAACTGCTTAATCGAGCAATTTACAGGTACTTTCTTTTTTCTTTCGGCGCTTATTCAAAAAAAAAGAAAAAGAAAAAGAAAGGAAAAGAAAAGAAAAGACTCGAGAGAAAATTCCATGGCATCGAACATTGTGAGTAACCGTGCAAGTTTTGTGCAAGATCGAAAGGATGGAATTGAAAATTGATACGCAAAGAGCAAGGAGTGAATTCACCGTATTGAAACGAGGTGAAGCAATTTCGATGGTTTAAAGACGCGGAAATATCGGAGTAAGCGTTTTATGGGAAACGAGGATCAGTTGCTCGAATTTGAGCGAAAAAGGATATTTTAACGAGGGCATCGGCTCTCGTATAGGGAATTCTCGGGTAATCGAGGTTACGAAGGAATATTGCACGTTTCCGGGATGTAAGATGGAACGATAACAATCGTATTCGTGGAAGAAACTTCGATTCGTTCGTGATACGGGAACGAAAAGAAGAAATTAATGGTAGCTACGAGTTTGGCGAGGAAGAAGATTGGTATAACCTCTTGATACATTTACGATTTTACGTTTTCATTCATTGAAATTCATATAAACCGATTTCGATAAATGTTTGCTTATAAATGCATAATAACGTTAATAAACGTAAATTTTACGTAAATTTTAAATATAGCATTAATATTAATTACGTGTACAATTTTGTAAATAAAAAAGTGATTCGTAAAAAAGTTGCGGTATATTTTGGCGTAGAAGGAGAAATAATAACTCGATGTTGTTATTCTTCATATTAATAGATATAGAACACACGAACGTAGATCATTTCTGATAGAAACTCGCTAAACTATTTTTTATTTATAGGAAAAAATTTTTGGTATAGAAAGATATCGATTGCGTGTAAAAAGAGCGTGTACATAAATTTAAAAAATAAAATTGATCTTTACGCGATCCCTACATATCCTACACTCGTAAAAAATTAAAAATTCTTTCTATTTGCCATGCAAAATAATCTTCAATTTCCAATCATTTTTTCACGCGACAAATAATTAACGAGTTATTTAAACGCGAAACATTACGAATATATTACCCGACTTATCCTCGTTATTTATGTATTACAAAAGCGTATTACAAAAATTTCGCGCAAAGCTCGATAATATATTTCGGGCAACAAAAGCTATACTGTCGTCTGCAGTTCAATTAATCAAACATCCATACTAAAATCCGATCCGTACGAACGTGATTCCACCATGTCAACAGGCAACGGAATCATCGATGAACTTGATTAACTTTACCAACTCGATCAAACTAAACTCGATATCCGGGATCGTAATATCCAATAAACGATGACGGCTTATTTTCTCCCGTTCCAAAATAAACGCACGTCTCTGATTGATCCTCCCCTGCTTCGCAGCAGGGATTCGATCAGGATTCGGTACACGAACCCCCGAAATGAACCGAAAAGAGAGATATTACACCGTGGATCATCGTGGAAAGGCGAGACCGTTCGGCCACGCATTTCATATTCCACGAAGACGGAATACCTAAAAGACGAAATCCGTGCCTCCACCACCTGGTGAAAACGAAACGTGAAACCGTTGCAACGAATGACTGATCCCGTGCAAAAACCGCGTAAAACGAAGGCGAATTCTTCAATTTGAATTTCTCTCGTACACCGAGGTAACCGTTTAAAACAACATTTACCCGGATATTGGATTTTCCCTCCCCTCGAATCATTCTTTACGTCTTCGATTTTTACCCGCGTAAATATTAATTCCCGTAAAACGTGCGCGGTTATGGGTGGGTTATCGGGATATCCTCAGAAACGAGTTGAAATTTCAACGGATCGGAAACGGGTTAAAAAGTGGAGTAGCGAAACCCGCCCACCTACCCGGAATATTACCCGATAGAACGTACGCTCGATTAGGCCGTGTTAAATTCGCAATAACGTCGTACGTGCGATCATCCTTACCGATCGAGGGAAATCGAGTCACATGTTATAAAGTATATCGGGGTTGCCAGAAAAATTCCACCCGCGGGAGGAGAGAGTATAGTTGATAGCAGAGTAGAAATAGACGATCCATTCGTGTTAAAAAGGATTGACAACGAAAGAGTATATATATAGAATATATATATAGAATTTTCATGGCATCTAAGGATCTTTAGAATCTCCTTTCTCTCTTTCTTCGAAAGTAGAGTAATTAATAATTCTTTGTCTTCTCGTGTCTGTTTAAAGATACACGCTTGAAAACACGCGAAAATCGTCGAATGGTATCGCGAAGGGAAAAAAGAAAGGCGCGGTGACGTTTTGTCGATATGCTGCCAGAGATGGAGGATAATGGAAGCGAGCGTGAAAATGTCGCGGGAATCAGAATCGCCCTGTGCCCCGCGAATCCCTGTGGCCGTTTGGGCCGAGACCGGAAGTGGACCAGCGTCCGCTCCTCGAGCCGTGAGATCATCCTCGAGTCCATTCGCTCGATTGATTTCGGCATGTAGGTCGTACGTGATACTCCATTCGCCACGGTCATTATCTATCGAGTCATTCCTCCATCCGCCTTGGATCAAAATGGCTTTCTTCTTCCAAGCTTGTCGTCGCGGAATCACCCTTCGTGAGATCGGTGAAGGATTGAAAATATCGAAGGTGAGATACGACGAATTCATACGAATCTATGTAACGAGGTAAGTCGTAATTTGTACGTGAAAGTAAAAATTAAAATTAGATAATTGTCTGTCGTTCGACGAATCGCAGTTTCTCTTTATACGAACGAAATTTTAACGGCTTATTAATTCCTATAACGTGAAAGACAGTCGCGTTATCGTTCCGGTTACGTGAAAATTATTTATAGTATAATATAATTGGAAATATATATATCGATACGAAATAAGTAAATAATTAATCCATCAATATCGAGTAATTATTTTGCATTCGAAATTTGTAATATTTGATACGTCATTATGATATATGTAAAAGTGAATGTTTCGTGTAATCCTCTTTCATACACGAAATCGTATTATTCGGTAATAATTATTAATTAAAAAAAAAGTTATAATACGCTAGGATTAGATTTTTATTGTATATTTGCAACAATATTCGTATAAAGTGAAATTCTATTATACTTTTTCGTATTAAATAAACAAAATATATCATCAATAGCATTCATATAATTGAAGCGATACCACAGCCAATAGTTCAAACAATAGGAACTCGGCCAAACTTCGTATACTCAATCAAATATAAAATTTCGTTCGTATAAACGAAAATTCCAACATCGTTATATACAAAACTATTACTGCAAACAATTTCCTGTAGCGTAAAGATTTTGAAATATACATACTTCTAGAATAAGTCTCAAGCATTCGCGTTGCATTCACGTTGCCCACCACACTCTCCGACGACGATCTCGATTATGCGTATACGTCACACTCACCTGTTTGTTCCAGCTTGGAAAAACTCTTACACGGGACAAAGTAACGAAACACGGGGGGAGCAAAAACGATTAGCGTTTGCAGGAAAGAAACAGCCCGGTTAATAAGGAAACGGGAGGATTAGACTCGGCTTTGTTCGTAATCTCTGCCCCGTGCCGATAGGTCGTCGTCACTGCAATCTTTTTTCCTCCCCTCCTCGCCCTTTTCCATCCGCGTAATTCCGCGGATCGCCGGCGAGTAAGCAGGATTAAAGCAGGGGGGAGGGAACGGAAAAGTGGAAAATGTCGAGAACAAGAGCAAGTGGAACGGACGAGGAGCAGGATGGGTGGGTGGCAGGAGGGACTAATGAAATAAGCCGTAGCCGATCGGTACTACTGTCCGTGTCTCGAGCCTTAAAGCAATTAGTTGCCGCGTCGAAAGGTGGAGGGACGTGCGGAGGGCGGATTGAAGGACGGTGGAGATGGAAGATGGAATCGAGGAGGGAAGGGAAGGGAAGAAAAATCCGACTAGAGACATTCCTCGGATTTATTAGCGCCATAAGGGACGGCTTCCCCCCCCCCCCCCCCAACGTAGGAAACGCAAGAGATACTCGGCGAAATTTCTCTCGCTTTCCTTCCTCCCCTTCGAAATGAGTCGAGCGTTCCCTCGGGCGGGAAGATCGAAGAAAGATTGTTTCCTGAACGCAGGAACAACAACGAAATAAGCGTTTCCCTATCGCGGGAACACGAGTTCGGAACCAATTAACCTTTGAACAGGGTGCGAGAATTTATTATCCGGAACGTCGATAATTTCGAAACATCGCGAAACCTTCCCACTGCCCTACTTCTATTCCCCGATACACGTTTCGAATTTTCTTTCGAATGAAACGAGAACGTATCGAGGAGGAGGAGGAGGAGGAGGAGGAGGAGGAGGAGGAGGAGGAAGGGACGAGCGGAAGCGCAATAACGAAGCAACTGTTTCCGATCGTTCCGGCGGTTACAAACTCGCAGCCAAGAAGCAATTAGCCTGTGCCGCCTGTGGAAAAAAGGCGGGCAAGAAAGAGAGGAATGGAAAAGGGAGGAGTGGTGGAGCGAAGGGAAAATCGTTTCGATCCGAGATGGAGGAAAAGGAGGCGGCGAGGAGGAGGAGATGCGAGGGCGAAAATTAGATAACGTTCGCTTTAAAATACGGATTAACCGTGTGGGGATTGTGCGCATAAATTCGATCGTGAATCCCCCCCCCCTTCCCCGTCCTCGGTAACCACGGGGAATCTGTTCTTTGGAAATTGGACCGATTTCGTTCTTTATCAGGCGTTTAAAAGCGGCCGTTAACGTTCCATTGATTTCGTTATTTATAACGGGCTATTTCGCAAGGAAACGAAAGCCAATATCGCGAAAGTTTTGCCTCGCGGACTAACGACGCTCCGGGCGTGTATCCCGAGCGCTATATCCGAGTTTCGCGCTTAAGGGAAACTTTTAATTCTTCCCAAAGTCTAAGAATTCCGTTGGCTTCCTTGGAAAACGGCCCGGGGCGGTTAAAGGATTAAGAAGTGGCGGTCAGTGGAATAAGGGCGTTCTGGAAGGTAGCCTTGGTTCCGGGATACCTCAATTTCCCAGGAAGTTTATATCAGGTATACATGTGGAACGATGGTGATCATTCCCTTTGTCGTCCCTCGTCGCGTACTTTTTCAATTCGCGTGAAATTTTTTTCCACCCTCTCGCGGATTGCAC
Organism: Apis laboriosa; assembly: GCF_014066325.1. Classification (NCBI taxonomy): domain Eukaryota; kingdom Metazoa; phylum Arthropoda; class Insecta; order Hymenoptera; family Apidae; genus Apis; species Apis laboriosa. The sequence goes on from NW_025223954.1 coordinate 196,277, forward strand.
GCGTGTCGAACGTAATACAGCTCGGTGAGCCGATAAAAATAATTAGATTGCGCGCGGGGAGGTTTAAATTAATTTTATCGCTTTAATGAGCTCGCTTTTCCAGGCTCGAACCACTCGCAGCTGTTCTCGGGGTGGCGGTGGCGGTGTCGACGCCACCGGGGCAACGGCTCGACTTTTTTCCAATTAATAACGGGCAGGAAACGTCGGCCAAGTAACTAGTTTTCCGCATCGCTCGTAATACGCTCGCGAAAGATTCGGCTTCGTTCACACCGGAGCGTTCACACCGTTTCGCGGTGTGCTTTTCTCCTTCCCTCGATGGAAAACAAAGGATGGAAAGGGAGGAATACAATTCCATGTGCGTTTAGCAATTCTTCTCGGATTTTAATTACTACTCGTTCGTTCTTCCAAACGCGTTATTACATCCCTCTTTTCAATGAGAGATTGTTTCAATTTCAAAAGAGATATCGCTTAACGGGTAAAAATATACCGACGTCGAAGATGCTGTAATCGTTCGATGATATCCATTTCCGCGATTATTCACTTCATGCAACTCTTCATGCGATCCTTTCTCGAGGATATCATTTATCGAAAATCGTCGCAATGCACGATGCAGAATCGTGTAAATATATTTTTGAAAACAAAAGGAAAATTTTTACGTGGAATTCAATAACGACTCTGCAGTTAACGCCTCTAGCGTTAAAAGATGATTAATATCGTTTCAACGTAAATACGAGATAAATCTTGTGAAAGTTTGCTCAATGGCCGCTATCTCGCAACGGTGAAGAACTCAGCGACGCTACGAAAAGGGGTGGAAAAAAATCTCTCGTGCGGCCAGTTAAATGGCGCGCACGCGTTCGTTATGCGCCACATCCTAAGCATATTACCAGCTTTTCCGGTAATTAAGTTAGTCGTCGTTGGGTCGAGGCATTAATTTCCGCGCAAGTTAATGCCGTTCCCCGTGGCTTTACCCGTGGTCACCGTGTAACGAGCATCGAGGGTCGAAAGGAGACGACTCTTCGACGACGTGGAAACTATTGCGTGGAACTCTCGATACGTTTCCCTCCACGTGGCTCGCGCGTCAACCGCGATTGTTTTCGACTCGAGGGCTGTGAAAACAGTATTGCGGATTTTCCATCCAGAGACCAGGTGGGCAACGAGCCATGAATTAATTAGCTCTTAATTGAATCGAAACTCGCGTTCTTTGATCCTCGAAAACTATCGTCTATCCTCGTAACAATATCCCTCGTATTTATCCAGTTGTAATATCGGATGGAACGTCTCTCCGAGCATTTTATATACAGCCTCTACTAACAGCCTCCTCGCCGACATAATCTTCGAGTTTCCAACTTGAAAGAGGAGAAATTCTCGCGTTGAAAAACGAAGTTAGAGTGTCAAAGAAGTAGTGGATGTAACGCGAAAAAAACGGAGGTGTAAAGACGTTAGCAAAATATATATATGCATGTATACGAGATAATTAGAAACGTAATCACGGATGGATTGAATTTCCGAATGACTACTACTACTAGTCTTAATGAAATTTCACATTTTTGTACTTTGTGAAAAAGAAAGTATTTAATACCCGCGAGCCAGAAAGCAAATACAATTTTATCCTCTCGTAAGATAATGAAATCTCGCATAAACGAGTTTATTCTCTCTCCGTTTCGTGGATAGTTTCGATCCGAGACGTCGTGAACTTCGATTCTGACCAATTTTCACTGGTCCCGTTATTCAGACCTCTATTCAAAGGGCAAAGATGAAGCGATGATACAAAGTTAAACGGCCGCCGATCGATCACCCTGTCGATCTTCGCGGACAGGCCGGCGAAACGATTTTCCACTGTCAGTAGTCGTGGAGCAGGGTTGGTCAGACAGCTGGGCGGCGTTCGCCGTATCACCAGTCTCCGATCGGCTTGGAACGCGGACACTGATATACCGTAATCGGACAGGGGAGAAGGATGTATTCGAATCAGTTGGCACTGGTCGCAGCATCAAACTGTTGCGCCACACACCGATCACACCCCGTTTCAGAAGCCGACTATGACGAAGACACGGAGTAGTCATCGTCGTGTTGTATAGTCATAGTGACAGCGAGTTACTTAAGACAGCGATTCCGAAGAGGGAAGATCTCCGGCTAATGAAATGAACGGACAAAGCTTAACCGTTCGCGACGGTGGAATTCCTTTGACGAGGAAAATGAGAAAAAAAGATTGCGGCTAATTGGAATATAAAGGGAATTATGCCTTTTTTAAATATTGATTAAGTTGCGAGGTGAGATTTTTAACGTTATACTTTCTTAATTTCAATTCGGTCAATCGTTAATGATATATTCTCAATTTTGTTTTCTTGTTAATTAATTAAAGAAGACGTACAATATATTTGTGAAAAAGCGATTGAAAATTATCAAAAAATTCTAGTTTTTGATATTATGGAGCGAAGAATGTCACGCTTCGATAAATTAATAATTAATGAAAAAAATGAACGTACGGAAAGAAGATATCGATTAACGAAACAAAATCTAAAATATCTTTTTTTATCCTTTTATTACATCACGGATAGCAGTCTCGTTAGCATCTGTCTTTTTTTCTAACGATCATCCAAAAGCTTCGTTACAATAACACATCGATGAGCATAACATTTGTGAAAATAATTCCAGCAGCGCGAAAACTCGAGGCAGGCGACGTGCGTGACGCAGTATCCGGGTACAAAAGTTACGAAAACGAAGTAGAACTCGACGAATGTGGAAAATTATTTCGCCTAGTACATATATATATATATATATTATATATATATATATATACACGGAAGCAAAGGATGGAGAAAGAAGAAGTCGACACACACGGTCGGAATTTCATTGGGAGCATACAGTTACACGACATGGCCACACAACCGCGAAAACGTTTCCGCCCTTTGCCACCCTTTCCTCCGCCCTCCTTCTCCTTCTCGATCCTCTCGTTCCTCTCCACTCCCACGCGATCCTCGAAATAACGTTTTCGCAAGAGGGACGCGCGTCACTTACACAGACTTTTCCACTTACGATCGCCGGCTGCAAACAACGACCCGCCACCCGTTAATGGATGTGCCCGATAATTGAAACGTTTTCATCGATCCGCTTTTTTCTCGAGACCTTTTTTTTCCCTCTCCTCCTTCTTTTCCTTTTTTCTTCGTCACACAGACGAAGAGTCGTCGGCGAGAGAGCGAGTGTGTGTGTGTGTGTGTGTGTGTGCATCAACTTGGAAAGTAACCGGAAACGAAACTTGAGGAAACAACGTCGAGTCTGCAGGGAACAGTTTCACGATATACCCGTCGAATAACGCGCGTGGCCACAGAGGGATCGCGCCATTTCCTTCGAAAGCAGCTTAACGTTTTTCACCGTTTCGATCGTTCAACGATCGTTCACCGAATTTCACCAAAGAAATGCCGTTTAACGAACCGAAGACATATCCCTCCCTCCTCCGATATAGACGGTCGATTAATTTCCATCCGTTAATGAAACGGAGCATTTTCAATTAGCCTAGCCTCTCTCGATTCCTTCCGAGACGGCCCAGTCCATTTTTCTCCTCGATATATATATATATATATATATACACACGATATCTATATATCCCTATAAGAGGATCGTAACCAACCTTCCTCGACTAATTTCTTATAAATGGTTTCCACTCGGCCGGTTCCCGGCAATTAAGACGTCCTTTGTCTTAAGAGAACTCACTCTCCGCTCCGCTCTAGGAGGAGGAAGAGGAAGAGGAAGAAGAAGAGGAGGAGGAGGAGGAGGAGAAGGAGGAGGAAGAGTCCGGCCCTGTACCTGTACAAGACGATCCAAAAAAATCCGCGACGAGCCGCCGCCGCTACGGGGGCGAGGGGAGCCACCCCCGAGTGGAAATATTCTCTGTAAATAGGGGTGCACGACCCGGCCCTCTTTTCAACGATTTAATTGCAATTTCCATTGTTTGACCAGGCAAACCTCTCCGCGGCCCATTGTGTTCGACGGAGGGAAATTTTTCGTCGAAGGCGAACGATAAATATGAATAAAAAATATGGGGCCAGGGTTAGCTTTTTAAACGCGCGCGCGGGATTAAAATGCTCGTTTTTCGGCCAACGTTATAATCGCGTTTCCTTTAAAACGACCAGGAATTTCCTTCTCCTCCTGTGCCCGAGTGGACACAATGGAAGCCCCCTCTTTCCCCCTCCCTCTCCCATTCGCGCCCACTGTGTATGGATCCGATGAAACATTTAAGTACCACGGATTATACTCGAGGGTCTACCGCAGACCGATACTTCAAAGTGCGTGTCGTGCATAATTCACTTCTCGCTTGAATTACGCGCCCCACTCGTTCCTGCATTCTTAGGGAACAATGAGCCGTTCCAACCCCCCATACACGCGCGCTCGGGCACAGGGCAGTCAGCTATTACGGGATCCGGAGAAACATTTAATGGAGCTCGATTTGCCTGGAACGGTATACGGGGGGGGTTCAATCTTGAATCGATCTTGAAGTTGATCATCAAACGATGCGTCGGGTTGAATCATTAGCAATGCAGTAGCAATGATCGATTCGATGTGTCGATGAACTTTTAAGTTTTAAGTACGCTGATGTTAACTCGAGGACGCTTGTTAATTTTAAATTCACGTAGGTAAAATTTTTGAAGAGGAAGAAAAAGGGATGCAATCTTACATCTGTTACTTACTCATCGGATATTTTATAATAAGCGTATTAATTATAAATGAAGTTATTAAGAATAGTATCGATTTATAAGTCGAGGAGAAGAAAATGAAAGTATTTTGCAACGTCGCTCGATGCTTATCGAATTAAAATAGATTTATTCGATCAACGATGTTCGTATATAATCCATGCTTGAATATCTCGTCTTAATCCGTAAACGTTAAATGAAATTCAAAACAATTCGTCTTGCCAGAAATTCATGGAGCGGCTCCGCTTAACAGGCATTCGAGACATACGCAAGACACACAACTGTGCCGCCCCCCCCTCGCCCCTTTCAAGAATTCTTCAATTATTCAAAGCATAATTATTCCGGCAGCACGAGTACACGAAAAGAACAGACCGCGACGTAAGTTTAATTCCGCGGCCCGACGTTCAACTATGGAAGGTAAATTGGATTTTTTTCCTCTCGCTGTCTCTCTTTAATAAACGCTGTTCCGGTGTAACGAACGCACATGAACGGAAAGAAAGAAGGAAAGAGAGGAAATAATAGAGAGAATAAAAGAAAGAAAGGGAAAATAGCGAATAGGGTACAATTGATAGTCCAAGGATCTCGATCATCGTTGGATCGAAGCTGGAAGAGAATCCTCGCGGTGAATAACAATGGCGGCCACGCTCGAATCCGGTTCATTTAATTTGCCGGAGCAAAGTGCTTCGAATTTAACCAATTTCCGGCACGAAGGCGCCGCGGAGCGATCGAACGATCCTCGCAGGGATACCGAGTCGCGTGGCCGCATAAATTTCCACGTTTTGAATTAAAATTTAGAATTAGCGCGTAGAATCTCCGTTCCCGTGTTACGTTGAAAGCGCTGGAGCAGGGAGATGAAACGAATCCGAATACCGAAATTTCCTTGTTAACTTTTCAAAGGAAAAATACGCTCATTTTGAGCTCGTTGAGCGAACAAAAAGAGATTCCTATAGTTTGGATTAGATTACTTTTTTACGTTTGAAACAATGGAATGAACTTTTATATATGGCACAAGGAGATAAATCGTTGCGTCGAACGATGTTTATTTAAATAGTTTATCAGATTTAATGTAATTTAAGAAAAAAAAAGCAACGGCATCGTTACTTAGGATTATTTCGAATGGAAATACTTATTCGTTTCAATTTATCTATAGTTCACGCCTACCAACAAATAAACTAACTAAAAATATCGTATCTCGTTGATTAATTTTTAATCTGAGTTTAACTTTGACATAGTTCGATCAACTTGGAAAGAATATTTCTATTCGCTTCTCGATGATGAAAAAAAATGTGCTAACGGAAGAAAACCTAAAAGCACAAATAATAACGTTGCTGTAATGCGAAAAGTGAAGCTTGGAATAACAAGTTGGAGCAATAATTAACAATCGAAAGAACGGTCGGTCGAGGCTACGAGACTAAACGACCCGACAAGATTCGCGTTCGTATATATATATAAAATATAATTGGAGTTGGCTCGAATCGCCCGGGGTGACGCGATTCTGACACGGTCAAAGGAAGCCAGCAGCGCCTCTAGGTTCCTGCCCACGTTCCCACAGATCCCTCCATCCCTATGAATTAGAAACGCGCACCCGTGCGAAAAGGGTTTTCCTTGAATTTTAATGGGGAACACCGCAGCCACCCGACCGATTCTCGCGCGTTTCCCTCGCCCCCTCCCCCAAACTAACCAGATGTATTCACCAAGAAATAAAGTTTCCCCGTCCACCGACAGGCAAACTTTTCGAATCGACACCGAATCTATCCTTTCCCCTTCCTTTTCTCTCCTCCGTTTTTACCCACCTCCTCCATCCTTCCTCCATTCCTCCCATTCTTTTCGAACTCGCGCCAATCCCAGCTAACACGAGTACGCGCTTCGAAACTTGTTCGTTACAGATATTCCCCTTTCACATTTGGCCAATTTTTTGGTACCAGGGACGAAGGATATTTCTCTCGAAGGTTTCTTCGAATCGATACGCGTCGTTGAATTTTGACTGGCGAATCGAAAAAGTATCGCTTTTTGTCGAAGAGAAATTCAAGAGCGTTTCAATAGGGTGTGATTCTCGCGCAACGAGAAAGAATATCTCCGATAAACTATCGGAGACGATCGAAACGCACGATCCCTTGGGGAATAGGCGAACGGTGGAGAGGAAATGGCGCGGTTGTTGGGGAGGGTCAGCGAAATCTGTTGGTTCGTAATCTTGCGATAGTATTTCGGTAATGAATTGAAAGCCGGGGCACGTTTGGAGGATCCAGGAGGATCAATGATGCACGATCCTCCGTGCTGGCGATAAACTTTTTCGAAACGCGCGGTGGAATCGAAAGATTCGCGAGTTTCCGGTTCCTCCCGATATTTACGGGGCTTTGGATACCCGTGATCTCAATTTCGCGCGGATTTCCACGGATTTTTCGGGATATATATATATATATATATATCGTTGGAGGATCGAAACGAATCGAAAATATATACGAAGACGATTGGATGGAGGGGATGGAGAAATTCGATACACGAAGGTTATGACACGTTTTGCCGCGATACAGGTCGAACGTTTAACGAGATTAACCGGGTCGCGCCATAACTATTTAGGTATTCGATTCATACGAAAGTGTAGCACGTGCGCTACACCTCGCTAAATATTCCATCTCCGCGAACCGGTTCCTTCTGCATTTCAAACGAGTACGTATATTTGATATACGAGAATAAGGGAGGTATTAATTTGTTGAGAAATTACGAGTTAGTGCGCGGAAGAATGACGCAGATTTTGTTGCGAAATGGGATGAAATTGAATGGATAACGTTAAACTGGAGACTCGTGCGCATCGATATAATCGTAACGCGGAGAGTTCACTATTGAGCGAAAGGTAGAAACAGTCGTATAAAATCTGAAAAATATATATATATGTATTTTAGATGAAAAAAAGGTAAGAAAGAGAATTTTGTTGATTCTTTTGTGAGGGAGAAGAAAAAATGAAAAAAATAAATTTTTATTCATTAAAATAACTATTGTTAACTTTGGAATTGTTAACGAAATGGAAAATATTTTAAATATCTATTGTACGAAAGTCAAGATTCCAGGAAGTGAAAAATTCTTCGTTAACGATCTTTATTTTTTACCTCTTGGATTGTCCAACTTCGACAAAAGTTACGCGTATAATAATTCAAGAGAGAAGTATTCGAGAAAGTAAGAAATAATTCGCGAATCTCGCGAAAACTTATTTTGAAACGTTTCTTGAATTTATTATGAAAACAAACACGAAAGACCAAACGCGAAAAGATACGTAGATTTTCAATAAACGAAACACAATTTTCAATTTCAAAATTTCTGAACAATCGTTTCAAAACAATTATATCCACAACTTTTTCTCAAAGACCATCATTTTCTCATATCATCGAAGATCGAATCGAATCGTCGCGCGTAACCATTTCGTTTGATTCCGAAAGAAAAATTACGAATTTTATAATCGCATCCGACAAGAATACAACAACAAGAATAAAACAACAAAAGCGGCTAATAATCGAAATGTCTCTGTCAATAGAGCGACCGCACATTATAGCACCGGCCTGGATTCGACTGGTTGCGGTGCACAGGCGTAGGTCGAAAACGCACCGCCTCCGGTGTTTCACGAGGGAACAAGGGAACAACAGCGGTGATTATTGGCTCGGCTCGAATATAATTTCGCCGATCGGTACACGCGGCGGACAATCGGGCCGCGAAACAAGGTTTCCGGTGTCACGGTGATTCGTCGATGATGCAATTAACTCGATTTAACCGGCGACCATCTAAATTCAGACGAGGGGAAGGGAGGAGAGAAAAGGGGAACAAGGAATTAGATTATAAATTTACGATACACGAGCCGAGGAATGGAACGTCTTGCGGCCACCTGAGCCCTCATGCATATATTCCGCATGGGGGGGAGGAAGGGAAAGGTGGTGGCCCCTGCGAAATATCTTCCCGGCTGGGCTGCGCGATTTCTGGATTATTTTTACGAGCCACTACGTCTTAATTTCGTATTTCTTGGTCGATCGAAAACGAAAGATGGAGGATTACGTGAGCTGCATTCTCTGCATGAGTCGATATTTAGAATTGGCGTTGTAATAACGAAATTGTTGAATTATATATGATGCGGAGAGAATTATTTGTTACTTTACGTGGTCTTTTTGTTGGTAATATTTTTTTAAAGAATTATTTTAAATTGTTTTTTTTTTTTTTTTTTTTTTAATGAGAAATCGTAATTTTCGAGTCGTGTTATTGTTACGGTAAATTAACGATTACGTTTCAGGATGGAGGATAATCGTAACATCGTCCGTTTCGTGCTCGAGGCATGAATGAGCAATTCGATAACTCATGGAAGTTTATACTTTAAATATAAAATACAAGAAGATAATTTTATCGAAATGAAGATTCTTGAAATACCAATATTCACTTCACGAGTTTAATCTCGCTAAAAAAATATATCGTTTCATCGTGTAATTTGAAATCAAGAATAAAAAAAAAAAAACACCTCCTTATATTTATTCAAAGAAAGAATAATAAATCTGCTTTGATCTAACTTATTTATTTAAAAAAAAGAAATTATATCGAGAATAATACTAATAATAATGTTATAAGAAACGGCAAGCGTATACAGCGATCTTACGAGTTCCTCTCCCTCCCTTCGTCTGCATTTCGATCGTGGTAAGTTCCCCAACCGTGTAAATACTCGATCCATTCACGTTTAAGAGACACGTTTTCGGTATTGCCACGAGCTCGTTGGAAAGCCGCGGCAATTACTATTTCCCCAGATTTTCGGCAGTTGGCAAGAAGTCGGAAACTTCCCCTCGCCCCCTGTGCACGCGCAGCCGTGGTTTCAGAAGAAATTCGACCATTCGATGCAGCTGGAATCCTTACCGGCAAGGGAAAGGCGCCTGTGCCAAACTACGTTCACCCCCGTCGACGAACGAAATTCGAAGGAATAAAGATAAAAACCTCTCTCTCTCTCTCTCCCTCTCTCTCTCCCTCCCTCTCCATTACGTTCGAAACGCACGCATCCAACGACGAAACGCGCGAAACGCACACGAGCTCGTTGAAAGCAAAGTCTGGACGCGAGTGGGCGGATGGAGGCTGGGAGCTAGACGTTAAATATTTATTGGTAATTAGCGGAGAATCGGCCCGTATGGATCGTCGGTTAATCGTAGTTACGTATGCATTTCCGACGCGTGATATTTGTCGTGCGACAAAACGGTCGAAAAAAATCGTATTTTTTTTTTCTTTTTTGAAAGGGGAGGGAGGGAGGGAGGGAGGGAGGGAGTCGCGCACGAGGGATGATCTTCGTCATCGTCAGCCACGTTTTTTTTCTCCAATGTTTTCCACGTTTACCTCGCGAGAATCGAGAGTCAGGACGAAACGAGAGCATTTGCAGCGGCCCGCGCCGCGTAATATATTTATTCCTGGTGCCTTCCAGAGAGAGGAATAGAATTACCTATTATGTTTCCCGGGATTATGGGCTGCATTCGCGTGCAATTAACGAACGCGGCCCACCTGATCGATAGTCGCCGTTCTCCGCATTTGTTCTGCCGCGTTGATGACTATTAACTGCGTTTGCCTCTCAATCCCCGAACCGTTCGCGAAATCGCGTAATCCCGTCCAAACGAATCGCCGCGACAGGCATCTGTGCCGATTACGTTCCACGTATATATATATATAT